>NC_134485.1:68412504-68712504 GCF_040206685.1 Ascaphus truei | reverse complement strand
TCACTGCCCAGGAACTGGTTGAGTTCCTGGAAAGTACCCTCTATTGGCAAAGAAATATGAAGGTGCCCTTGAGAGGTGGAAGGATGCCTGACTCATTCTCCACTCTTTCACGGAATATATGAGGGCCAACCAAAGGGCAAAACCTCCGTGGGGCTTGGCCATACATGCGAGAGGAAGTTTTACGACTACTACTAGGGATTCAGCACCGTGAGCGCCTGTGGGAAGCACAAGATAGTCAGAAGTTTATCAATGGCTTTGTGCATAGGTATGTTTAATTTAGCTGTACAGTAGAGACATGTTTCACAGGTTCCAGGTACTCTCCTTTTTATGATGGAAGGGAGGGTATTATGTGAGATTCATGCAAGAAACCCATACCACTCCAGAGGCTGAAGCCAGCTGGCATCTGAAGTGGTGAGGCAATGTCGTCTTCAACCACCTCACGGCATCATCTAGTGGGGGGGTTACCCTGTTCTCAGAGTCCTTTCAATTAGAGCTACGGCTAGCTAAAGCTGTTGTTCCCGGCCGTCTATTGCATATTGGGGTCCAGCACCAGGACAACACATTCAATTTCATGAACTTGCATGTTCCTGCCACCAGTCCCTTGAAAATACAGTTCTTTGTCTGACTGTCGGAATACTTAGAGACAGTCAACGCGGATCAGTGCATGGTGCTCTGAGGTGATTTCAACTGCACCCTCGAGCTATGCAGCAGAATGATGCACACCTGTACTCTCCATCGACCCTGCATGAGATTATCACCCGCAACTCCTTGGTAGACATCTTTCGAGAACAAAGGTGGTATCCACTGAGTTCACAATGTTATGGCGAAGCGGAGGCGCGTCCTCAGCGCAAGCAGAGATTGGGTAGTGGTGTAGGAGACAGGTGCTGGCTAAAACTGTTGAGGTAGTTGACGCAGAGCTTGTGTGTGGTGTGCATGCGTCATGTGCGCGTGCTGCATGCCAATGCTAACAGTGCGCGATCGCAACCTGGAGTCGGGACGCTCCACCTCCATCCTAGGCAGAGAGCTGGATGCGCGCCTGCGCGCAGCGCTGCTGAGAGACGTGCCACAAGGAGTGGGGGCCATAGTATTAGACGGAGGTAAGGCGGGAGCGCGCTGAGTGCAGGTTGACTCCCAGATCCTTACAGCACGGAAGCATACTTGGCCCACTTTACAGACTCCCATGCCACCGGCCCCTATTGTGGTGAAAGGAAGTCCATGTACCATATTTATTTTAGCTGCGCCGGACTGCAGCCCCCCTTATATACCTTCAAGGACCTTCTCCTGCAGTTCTGGCAGCACTTTTCTCCTCCCCTTTTTATTTTTGAGCGCCCAGTGTCCCAGGACAATAAGCCAAGGGATCTCCTCATCAACCTGGTCCTGTCATTGGCTAAGCTAGCCATTTATAAGACCAGGAAGCAGAGTTGGAGGGGGGATCCCAATGAACATTGTGGTGATGTTCCAGGCGCTGGTGCGCTTCTTGTATCCAGGCAGAGTACACGTACGCCGAGTCCACTGGGTTGGTTCCAGAATTTGTCTCCCAGTGGGTACCAGGGGGGATGCTCTGCTCACTATCCCCCAATATGGATTTATTTATATTAACCCTCCATTTTTAGTGAACTTTAATTTCTTTTACTGTGCACTTGCTATTCATTTATTTTGATATTTATTTGTCTGGTTTCTTTTGTCCTGTTTGGTTCCAACCAAGTAGGACTGCCGGCCAATCAGCAAAACTAGAACAAAACAGACCTACTTTTCCTCCTCCACCTTCTTCTCCTCCAACTCCTCCTTTTCATACATCCACATCCTTGGCGTTGGCCTCTTAACCTCAGCCCTACACCTTCTATATCAGGGTAATAAAGTCAAAGCTCCTAACTCTATTAATCATTACCAGTCATTGCCAATCCTTTGCCCAGGTACACATGACAATCTCATGTAAATACTGTCTTTCTTTAATGACCATGAAGCAATACTAATATGGCATTAAAACCAATTTTGCCAGAGCTCATTTCATACATTTCACTCGAAAGGGGAGAGTTACTAAACTTCAATCTGGGTATTAAAATCTGAGCTGGCATTAACTACCATTCAAATCAATGGCAGTTAACGCAGAACCAGGATGCGATACTCTGCATCAGAGCTTAGAGAATTCTTGCATACATTCTATGTTTTAAACACTTTAAATATCCGCAGCATTTGTTTGATTTCTATTTTTTCACTTTAAGTATGCCTATCCATTTGTAACTTATACATTGAAACTAATAAATTGAATTTCATAACTGCAGCAGTCCACTTAAGAAAATTGATTCCTTAGATGTGCTTGAAAGCTCTCACACTGTAAGTAGGCTATCTGTAGGTGTTCATCAGCACGCCCACAAATGTCACACTTTAGTAAAGATTTTCATGTCTAAGGGATTCATGATTAGACACCCGTTACATGAATAAGCACAGCAATCTTTGTGCTTGTTTTTACTGACACTCACAGCTTTAAATTAATTTTAACAATCTTCAAAAAATGTGTTTGATTGTTTTATTTTATTTTTTAAATTGTATTTGTTTAAATCCAAAATTGGAAATGTTCCTTGTCTATCCAGTTTGGGAGATGTGCTTTATTATGATCAGAAGTAGAAAGCCTTATAATTTGCCTCACACTTGCTTCACTAAAAATGCAGTGGCTTCTTTCTGAGGATACTGTAGAATGTTGTGGGCAGAGATCATTATGACAGGACTTTGAGATATAAATAATCCTGAAAGTACTAATGTACTAGTATTTTGTGGTGTGAGTCAATAATCAAGGTGGCAGTAGCAGGAAACGAGTCTACTGCTCATTTGTTTTCTAATGTAAATAGACTTTGAGAACCAGAGAGGTAGTACCATTTTTTTTCCACCTTTTGTGTCACCCTCTGTGACTGTAATGGGAAGGGAAGAGCCACAATATATGGTCATCCGAAGGTCATTAGCGATCAAATAGATTATAAACCTACTAATATTAATATAGGCAGAAAACCGGTTTAACTTGGAAATACTTTTACCACAACGCGTTGCCTTCAAGTTAACAGATTGCAGGGTTGGGAGGATATGCATTAAGCATTACAAGTGGAACACATTTGGAGCATTCCTCCAAAAATTACACAAATTGCACTATTTAGATATTAGAGATTTCCATATATCTTCAAATTTGAGCAGCACATTTTTTTGCTATTTTTGTTCCCTTAACTTCACAATTTTGCTACATTTTCATGAAATATGAAAATCTCGGAAAATCCTGTACCAGAGACTGTCAGTATTAATGGTCATGTGACCTCTGACCACGTCCCCCCCCCCTTTGTGCATATGTTTTCAATTGTGATTTACACACTTTTTTTTTTGCCTGGTTTGCGGACTTCAGCAAAGAAATGTCACACCTCATTCATCTTTTGAGTTAAAAGGCACAAGTGAGGTACTGAAAAATGAGCTTGTATTTGGCAGGTGCACATTGCTAATGTTATGCCAGTCCTTTTTCACACAATTGCATGCACTGGATCACACTATGCTGTACGTTTTTAAATGATATGCAAATTACACTACATTTAAGTGGTTTATTCAAATTTTGAGATCCTCTTCAGTACAGTAATTAAGATGCAAACATAATAAACTGTAAGTAAGTTTGTTAAGCTTTAGTCTGCCCCAATGATGTACAAGGTACTGAATGGGCCCTGGCACACCAGGGACCCTCATATCATACCAAGTATTTAATTGGCCATTGCTATTTTTTTCAAGGCCGATCACGGCCAACACAATAGAAACGGAAATGGAGCACCTTCAACATCTGTTTCCATTACCCGGGTGCTGCTTGCATCAAGTGATCACTCCCGGAGTGATTGCATGATGCGGGAATGACGGACACCTGGTGGCACTGATGACGCCGGACCCCTGGCACTGTAAAGGTTAATTTTACCATTTTTTTTTAGTGACACAGGATGTAGTGGGGAATGCAGGTAAGCTAATAATTCTGCCCAGCACATTATCAAGTGAAATCAAGCATTTGCAAGCATAGGACAGACCTAAAAGTGAATTCCATTCTGATAAAGACATTTTTTTACTTTTTCCACAGTTATTTATTTATTGTGAATCGATCAGCATGATAAGTTAAGATATGTTTTAATGAATAAAATAGCTGTCCTCAATTCTGTTTAGCTTTTAATAATGTGACTTACAGATGCAGCGGCCGTTATTCGAACATTTCTCGAAATGGATTTCGAGATTTGCCCGAGATTCTCTCAAAATTTGCCGCTGCATACTAATGGCCCATCGGATTAACACAGCAGGGGTCCCTGCTGTGTGAGTCCTACCGGGGTCTGCCTGTCTGTAGGAGACGCGCAATAAGAGGGCTGAATCAGTCACTCTAACTGTGCGCCTCTCACAGGAGATCGCATGGGTTTTATTTCATTTTAAACATTATAGTAATGTAGCAGAGGGTCTCTGGAGCTGAACCGCATTGATTTCAGGTCCAGGGACCCCCTACTTCCTGAGATACAGGTCCTGGTATCTCCTATGCATGGAAATGTCCCGATCACGTGTCGCAAGACATTTCCATGCATCCCAGAAGTATCTCGGGAAGTAGGGGGTCCCCGGACCTGAAATAAATGCGGTTCAGCTCCGGAGACCTCCTGCTACATTACTGTAATGTGTAAAATTAAATAAAACCCTGCGATCGCCTGTGAGAGGAGCGCAGTTAGAGTGACTGATTCAGCCTATGTCTTACTGCTCGTCTCATACAGACAGACAGACCCGGTAGGATTAACACAGCAGGGACCCCTGCTGTGTTAATCCGATGGGCCATTATGTCTTTAACGGATCATCTCACACCACCACGCGGCATAATGCAGCATTTACCCAGGTAAATGTTCGAATAACGGCCGCTGCATCTGTATAGAGGCTATTAAAGTAGAATTGAAATAATAGCAGAGAACAGATATGTAACACACGTATGCCGGAAAAAAATCCCAGATTTACTATTTCATCAGTAAATAGTGGTATTTGTGTACTTTTTACAGGTGCCAGTGTTTGTACTGTATCAGCTGGGCCAAACTGGAGCAAATAACAAACCAGATATGTCTATGAAAAATATGCCATAGGAAGCAATTTGTTGGTCCCAGTAATGCCTTGGTTTTGCAGTCTGGTGATTTTGATACATATCCCTCAGTTTGCATGGGAAATTTTTTATATCATGGTGTATGTGTATTAATGTGTCTGTATGAAGTGTTAAAAAGAAAAATCACACTGAAAGAAATAGGATTTTTTTCTTTGATACTTCTTGTGCACCACTCTTTCCTCGATACATACAGACGAGGTGTGTATTCTAAAACTTGCCTTAAACTAGCCAGGTACATGCTGGGTACATAAGCAACAACAAGAAACAGAACCCCAAGGAGAGCACTCAATCACTATGGGTCACAGGAAAAAGTGAAATGGTAGTGTATGTTTGTGAGGAATGTATATGTTAAAACACTTTATTAGGAGTGATTACTCAAATAAAATAGAACGCTGTAGAGTCAACTGGTAGTGACTCAAAAGTGAGCCAATATGACAGCGAATTAAAACCGGTCGGATACAACAATGAAGGTAGCCTAAATACTATCCCTGCTCAGTAGATGGCAGGGTATAGATAAAGGCTAAGGTATAGCAGCTATGAAAGAGTCTACCTCAAACCTGTGGTCAGTGTGGGGTGGCCCCTAAGTATGTAACAAGGTACCACTAGTATAAATGGGGTGGTCTCCCAGATATAATGACTGACCTACACTGGCGACACACTTTATTCGAGCTCGGCTAGTCCCACGAATTCGGGTATACCCGGGTGTAGTGAGGTTTGTGACTGTTTTCTGCCCGAGTGCATTGAGGTATTTTCCAGGCAGGGATTGAAGCATTTTATTCCCGCTGGCTGCAATACTGAACAGTATATATATATATACTGCATTACAATTCATGAATTTATGCCATCTGGTAGACACGCGAAGCATTGCAGCCTATTAAATCCTAATCATTATCATTTAACAGATCAGCCGCCCGTCAGCCAGGCATGAACCCAGGCTGGGAAGGCAAACGCAACGGGGCTTGTCAGAGGTGAGGAGCGGCGCATTCCAGGTATCTGCCAGGTACAAACTGGGTATTTGCTCGAATAAAGTGTGTCGGTGCAGTATTGTGCGTAGTGTTGCACAGTTGGTAAACTGGATAAAGTGTGCTCTATATAGGTAGATGTGCACAAAAATGGTCTGGATAAAGGCTCAGTCTAGACATGTGAATAAGGTGAAAAAATAAGTGCGCAACTACAATCAATACAATAGTGAAGTGATGACGTGAAATAAATAAAAAATGTGTCCTTAAATAGAATTGGTAATATGGAGCGTCTGTAGCTGTGGCACCAGGGATGGCTCAGGTACCCCCTAATTAGACAGACAAAAATACAAAAAACACAGCGCACAACGCTCATAGTGCATTAAAAATTATATTGAAAACCAAACAAGCAGGTAAGTATTAGGCGTACATTAAAACAATTTAAACAGGCATTTCAGGGTTATTGTTACCCAAGCACCAAACAGGACGCCAGTGAGGATGTCATTGCTTTAGGCACGTAGCTCTCCCCGTCACGATCGCTCAGTCTCAGGATGAAACCTGGAAGGTCTCCGGTAGGGTAACAAACGGTTCAGCCAACTCGCAGTGCAGATAAGTGATGTCTGCAGGTATAGAAATCTCTGCGGCAGCGGGACACACGCTGTTCAACTCTCTGATCCGGCGCTTCCGGGTTCGTGACGTCACATGGCGGCGACAGCACGTTGCGATCTTTCGGAGCACCTAGCTGGTTCTCAAGGAGTGGTGCAAATTCCAGGGTTCACAAAAAGTTCTATTCCAATGCGTTTCGAAACCACAGGGGTCTCTGCACTTCGAGTTGGCTGAACCGTTTGTTACCCTACCGGAGACCTTCCAGGTTTCATCCTGAGACTGAGCGATTGTGATGGGGAGAGCTACGTGCCTAAACCGATGACATCCTCACTGGCGTCCTGTTTGGTGCTTGGGTAACAATAACCCTGAAATGCCTGTTTAAATTGTTTTAATGTACGCCTAATACTTACCTACTTGTTTGGTTATCAATATAATTTTTAATGCACTATGAGCGTTGTGCGCTGTGTTTTTTGTATTTTTTGTCAGTCTAGACATGGCTGAACCCAGATCCCAGTCTGACCAATGATGAAATGATTGTGCACATAGAGCCAACACCTAGGATAATGTATGCTACAGCTAGCAAGCTTCCAATAATAGAAGTAGACTGTTTGTCTGTCTATAGGTATAGCTATAGTATAAATACTGCAAACATATGGTAAGGTGCTGGCCTCACTACAGGTGACCCTAAAGTCGCAGAGGGTTAGCAGAGCCAGGTGAGTAGGATCAAAAGCTGATATCACAGTGCACAAGTAGTGCCTATTTAAACATGGTGTCCCAAATTCTGGACAGTAACAATTGTATCCGACCGTACATAGTACCCCTGGTAGTCACGCTTAATAGCAGTGCACTATCTAGCAGTTGCCAGGTCTTTGCATAATCTAGCAAATAAACCACTGGGTACTTTAGAAGTTAAAATCAGAGTTAAGCAGTATTAGATTATCATAGCTCCACACGGAGAGCTAGTGAGGCGGGGGTGCTCCAATCACGAGCACTAGTACCACCCCCTTCGACGTGATGACGTCAATAGCCGACGTACGTTTCGCTGGGTTTTGTCAAGGCTGAACGGGAGCGCCTGTACTGCCCCCAATATTTATCAGAGGAAGTACAATCTGATTGGTTAGTTGCGTCCTGCACAGACGACGCTGGTAAGTATATTAGCATATATAAACAGAGAGCGCAGCGCTTCATAGGAGCAATAGGTAAGCCGTTATCAGTAAATCCTGATAGCCTGGATGAGATCTGAGATTGCCACGTTCCAAGAAGGGGCTAGGATGATAAAGCCCGTATGATGGAATTGGGTGGAAACGAGATACAGGATGGATATGGGCCAATTATATAAAAGGGCTGAACACAAATCCCTCATTTAGTCCTCTAGGGGACAGGGTTTGCAGCGCATGACTCTACTTTAAGTAGATCTTGGTCCCAATTTCCCTTCCTGATACCCAGTGAGTGCTGATCGATCCCCTTAAATGTAAGAACATTATGGTCCCCATGGTAATGTTCATTCACATGTCTAGCCACTGGCGTGTCCATGCCATTTCTGATGCTGCCCAGGTGCTCTAGGACACGAACTCTGAAAGGGTGTCTGGTCTTCCCAATGTACTTCTTTGTACATATACATTCAGCGATGTATATGACGCCTGCATGCTGGGTACATGCTGACACATTTCAGTGACATTTCTGCAGAGGCTAATGGCCCATCGGATTTTCACAGCAGTGGTCCCTGGCAGTCCCATTCAGTTTGAATGGGACTGCCAGGGAACCCCCACTGTTAATCAGATGGGCCATTAGTCTCTGCAGAAATGTCACTGAAATGTTTCAGCATGTACCCAGCATGTACCTGGGTCTTGTTGGTGATTGCCACTGGTTTGTTTTAGAATAACCGTCGGCACTACAGTAGACCTCTGTGTGTTGACTGAATTTTCTACGTTGTGTTAATGTGTGTGTACTAAATGTGTTAGTGGAATGTACGGTGCTTTAATATGTGTGTATGTGTGGTCAACATTTGTAAATGGC
Organism: Ascaphus truei; assembly: GCF_040206685.1. Taxonomy (NCBI): domain Eukaryota; kingdom Metazoa; phylum Chordata; class Amphibia; order Anura; family Ascaphidae; genus Ascaphus; species Ascaphus truei. The sequence continues at coordinate 68,703,792 of NC_134485.1, read as the reverse complement.
AGAAGATCTCATGATGCACTTCATTGCGTACCCCTCTAGCCATGGAGGTGTAATACAACGCTCTGTCTGACTCCACTGGTAGAAGTTTTATGACTACAAGCTTTGTTACACCATTATTGTGTACCATTTAGTATTTACTTTTCTGATCTTTCTGGTCAATTCACAGGAACACGTCAGCATACCAGGTACCTGGTCCTTCTTTAACTATGATGTTTATTTAACATAAAATACATCAATTAAATACTACATGCAGACTACTTACTGATGCAGTGTTGTTGAATCTTCAGCAATTGCAGAACTGCCCTGTGGCACAGCAAGAAACACGAGGTGCCCCCTAGACTCTAACATGTTAGTACAACTTTCAAAGACAGTTACATACAGTATACTACATTTTTCTTCTTAAGGAAAGGTTATTGCATTACTTTCATACAAAACATTTTAACTTAAAGCAGCAATACTACTGTATTTCACACATTTTTCCCTTTTTTTCTTATATATATGGTATGTAAACAAGGAGAAAAGAATCCCACAGTAGCACTCTAGCATACAGAAATATCAACATTTATTAATCACATTAAACAAAAAACAATAAAAAGGTTCGCAATGTCCACAAAGCTGATGTAATGCTGAACACTGAAAAGGTTCCCCCGGACGAAGCAGGTGGTGAAACGTGCGTGTCGGGGCTCCCTTGTCTGTTTGTCTCGATCCGGCAGTGTCCCAAGCTGTTCTACTCCTTCCTGCAGCAGTTTCAAATTTTGGAGTCATTTACTGTGTGTGCCAATCCTACCTGCATTATTATTGCATTATGCTTTTTCATCTGTTGTCATGCATATTACCTTAGGGATATTATCACCAGTACTTCTGACCGGCCGGTCCAAGTGATAGGAGGCTACTTTGTTGCCTCCACACTTTGGTGTTAGGACGTTTGTTTCTTATTTGTGTTTCCTTTTTTTGTGTTCACATGACCAATTTTAGCTTATTTAGTACTTCCCCATCTCCTGGTTTATATACTTTAGATACCTGCTATTTGTGTTAGCTAGATCAGGATATGTTGTTATGTACATATAGCTTTTTTTGCAGCCTTGTGTACACTCATCTTTTCAGTGTTCAGCATTACATCAGCTTTGTGGACATTGCAGACCTTTTTATTGTTTTTTGTTTAATGTGATTAATACATTTTGATATTTTTGTATGCTAGAGTGCTACTGTGGGATTCTTTTCTCCTTGTTTCCGTACCATATATTATTCATCCCTAGCACCGCCAGTAGTGTTTATCTTTTACACTTTACTTCACTGGCTTTAGCACTTTTCATTTGTGGTCTGTTGCAGGCTTCTTTTGTGTTTCATATATATATATATATATATATACACATGTGATAATGCAGGGGTGCGCAAACTGGGGGGCCGCTGGATTATTTTGGGGGGGCGCAGCGTTTGTAGAGGCCCCGCACTCTTCCCCAATGCATTTAAATTAAATGCCGGGGGACCGTGCAAGGCCTCTGTAACTCACTTACCATGAATCAGCCAGCTTTGGGAAATGCAGCATCAAATGACACGTGGGGTCACGTGATGTAACATCCTATGACTCGTGGCGTCATTTGGCGCCGGCACTAAAGTAAGGGGGGGGCGCGAGCACTGGGGGAGAGCAGGCAGGGGGCGCAGCAACAGAAATTTGAGAACCCCTGTGTTAATGTATAATTCTATATTTTTACCTAAGCTGGCAATCGTTTGGTGCGCCTGTGATAAATCTGTCAAAATCTGGAATGTGTCCCTAACATAATGGCCGCTTCAGTCAGTGTAATTTAGCAGCTACAATGTACAGATGCAGCGGCCGTTATCAGAACATTTCACGGAGCCGTTTTCGTGAACTCTGCTGTATTCCACGCGGCATTCACTCTTTATTCTTCCGAGAACGCTGCCATGAATGCACGCCGGCACTAGTAAAAACACAAGTAAACACGCGTCTTAACGCGGGAAAGTTTGAAGAAATCATGCGGCACAACCTGAGTATGCCCAAGAATACAAATCGTGAAATGTTCGTATAACGACCGCTGCATCTGTATCTTTATATTACAAAGGTTGTTATCTATTGCTGCAGTTCACAGCTCAAACTGCTGGGAACATTTGCAGCAAATTCTCACAAACAGGAAAGTGTTGCAAATATCTTACGCTGCTTGTGAGGTGACTTAAAACCTGCTATGGAAATCAAAGGATGCTTATGTAAAATCTAATTTTAAATGGCATTAAGAGTTGAATAATAAAAAAAAAATAGTCCCACTTATCAAATACTAAAGAACTGATTAAAAAAATAAATAAATACGATTTCACATGTTTTGCTACTTTAACACAATGTCCTGATAGCGACTGGGAGCCTTTATTTCTCGTCCACTTCTTGTAACCGTTTCTTTTTGGGGCTCCCTAATGATTTCGTTAGTGGTTTCATTCTGTTTTTCTGGCTCAAACTGCTGTGGATGAAAATCCATTTCCTTTACCTGATCATCAGGTGTATTGTTATAGTGAATGTAGTCATATAATGGAGACTTACTGCCTTCCTGTATGAGTAATAGTATATCTAGTCTCAATTGTCTTTTATTCCTTCTGTAGCAATCCCCATCATGGCACACTATATCATCTTGGCTCATCAGATTCACCACCATTAAAGATCAGCTACTTAACTAAACAGGGATGTGTTTGAGGGCCTGGGACACATCACATATTTACAGACCCCCTGGTACCTCTAGTAAGACATGGCTGTTGCAAGATCCCTTACTGGTACAGATAAATTAAAACAGACTCTTGATGATCTTCTGCAGCAGGGTATAATCAGCAAGGTCATTAATCCTTCAGCAAGGGTACATAGTCTAGTTATCACTCAGAAGAAAAATGGGAAATCTGCGGGTGTGTTTGGATCACAGAGATCTCACTAAGGCTAATTTAGAACAGCACTTTTCCATTCCAACACCCAATGATGTTCAAAGCAACCTAGCAGGCATAAAACTGTTCACTGTACTACAGTAGATGAGAAAGATGGTTATTGGCAAATAAAGCTCGACAGTGAAACGCTGACCTATGTTCTTTTAACACACTCTGGGGCAAAAATAAATTTCATCTGTTTCAATTTGGCATAAAATCAGCTGGTGAAGTCTTTCAGCAGAAAAACTTGGGGTCTTTTGGAGACATTGACAGTGTTCATATAATAGCTGATGACATGATTATTGGCAGCAACACAAAAGAAGAGCATGATTGTATACTTAAAAGACTAATGGACCGGGCACGTAAGCTGCATGCAAAATTTAACAAGGAGAAACTTCAATATCAAATCAGTAAGGTGCACTGCATGGGTCACATCATTTCCACTGATGGTGAAATGCCTGATAATGCCATGGTGAAGGTGATCACTGATATGCTTCCTACTGATAAGAAAAGTGTGCAAAGATTGTTAAGTATGATAAGACATCTAGCCCAGTACGTTCAGAAGGAAACAAGTATAACTGCACCTCGTAGACATCTGCTCTACAAAAATATGGACTGGCAATGTCACCCGGAGCATCAACAAGCCTTTCAGCAGTTAACGGATGCAATATCAAGTGTACTAGTTCTAATTTTATTTGACCCAAAAGAACCAGGGAAAGTTCATACTGATGCATCTAATGATTGCCTTAGGGCATGTCTTATGCAGAAGGGCTAATCAATTTAATTTGCATTGAGAGCCTTGATAAGTGCCATAAAGAATTATGCGCAAATTGAGAAAGAGCTATTTGCAATTGTCTTTGTTTTTTAAAGCATTTCACCAGTATGTGTTTGTGTCAGTTAAAATTAGGTCAAATCATAAACTGTGGAAACCATTGTCAATAAACCTACAATATTCAGTAGGTAAGCCTCCTGCAAGATTATAGTACACGTTGCTGCAACTGCACAAATATCATTTTTAATTGGTTTATACCCCTGGAAAGTATATGCTGATAGCAGATGCTTTATCCATAGTAGCCCCAGACTTGCCCTCTGAGAGTGACATTGACTTTGAGAAGGAGAGTGATATACTCCTAGAAAATAGCAGAAGCTCTTCCTGAACATTTGCTGTAGCAACTACAAAAAGCAACCGAAACAGTCACTGAGTTTAGTGCAGTAAAAGCAATGCATTTTCATGGCTGCCCAAACTGAAAGAAAACAGTTGACAAACTCATACAACCTCAGTGGTCATTGAAACATGAGGCAGTGGTTTCAAATATTTTTTTGATTAAGGTACCCTAGAATTATATTGTGAAAGTCTAGGCAACCCCAACTCTCTCTTTCTCAACCCCTCGTCCATCTCTTTCTTCCTCCTGTGTCCATCTCTTTCTCCCCCCCCTCATCCGTCTCTCTTCCCCAATCCCCATCCATCTCTCTCTTCCCTCTTACAACCCCCCTCCCCTCTTACACTCTGCTTATCTTCCCCTCTTACATCCCCACTCTCTCCCCCTCTCTCAAACTCCCCCTCTCAATCTCCCCTTTCAATCTTCCCCTCTCATACTCTTCCCCCTCTCACACTCTTCCCCATATCATACTTCCCCCCACTCAAACTCTTCCCCCTCTTTCCCGCCTCCCTCTTTCTCCCCTTCTCACACTTTTCCCCTCTTAAACCCCCTATCTCTTTTCCTTTTACAGTCCCCCTCCTCCCTCTCTCTTTTCACTCACTCTGTTGCCCTCCTCCCTCCCTTATCTCCTCCTTCTCTTCCCCTCTTACACTCCCCCTCTCTCTTTCCCTCTCAAACTCCCCATTCTCTCTTTCCCTCCCACACACCCCTCCCCCCTCCTCCCTCTTTCTCTTCCATCTCTCTCTTCCCCACTCCCTCTTTCTTCCCCTTTAACATGTCCCTTCTCTCTTTCCCTCTTTCTCTTCTTCTCATCTATCTCTCCCCTCACACTCCCCCCCACTCTCTTCCCCTATCCCACTCCCTGCCACCCACCCCAAATCTTACCTTGAGGCGAGGAGGCCTCTTGTGCTCCGCCAGTTGGCAGCTCCCTCCTGGCGGAAGTTGGACCCAACTTCCAGCACTGACCAGAGGAGGGGATTTTTGTGAACGCCAGGACACTGCTGCTGGGTCTCCGCTGCTACTCGGGAGCCTCCAGGGCCACCGCCTGGGCCAGCTCTCCCCCACTGTCACCTGCGGAACCCTTGATCGATGCGTTCCACGAACTCCCAGTTGCAAATCATTGCCCTAGTGTCGAACATGTACTACTTTTAAAGACAGTTACATATACTACAACCATTGTCAATATCTGGTGTAGAAAAAAACACAACATTAAATAATTTTAGAGGGATTACGTCCTTAAAATTTTAAAAAAAAGTAAGTAAGAAAACTGTATAGATTATGCTGTCTTTAAGTAATGACCACTAGTCATTATTGATCATTAATATCCATTCAAAAGAATGAGTATCAACAGCTAATCATAGTGAATAATATCTACAGTGCGTTGAAGTATACACAGATGAATAAAACCTTAGTTACAGTGTAACACCCCCATCCCTCCCCCCCCAGTATAAGGGATAGGTTGTACATGTAAAAATGAGGGATAGAAACAGTCTCTGTGGCTTTGACAGGGTTTATACCTGCTGAAAAGGGTGAAGGTACTCAGCGGCTTACCTTTTGCATCTCAGGGTGGATAGTGGATCCGTGCCAGCTTTTATAAGGGAGTGGTGAACAGAAGAGGGCGCCACTTTGAACTTGCCTTTATTTAGAGCAGCAGTATAGTTGTTACAAACAGGACAGGTTTTCAGTATTTAGATCCAGTGTCAATCCATCTCTCCCATTGTAAATCAGTCCACCCCAGGTCCCTTCTTAACCCTGAGAATGGAACTGCTCCCTGCAGCCAGGTAGATCCTTCTCTGCACTTTCCTGAGGGCCCCCTAACAATGGGATACTGTCCCTATACTGAAAAAAATAAACAGGGTGTGACGGGGAGGAAGGGGTTAATACCTGATTTGCTGTGCATTACTGTGGTTGCCCTGTCCCAGCCATTTTTATTCCCCATTTTCAGGCCATTCCCTGCCTGCGAGGGTAAAAGACAAGATGCATTGCTTGCCATACCCTCTAACCGACACATGATGGCAGTCTAGAAGCCGGCATTTCAATGAGAAATACTAATTCTAGAACGAAAGCACACAGAACCCTGATTTTTGAGGTGCAAATACAGTGTAAAAATGACATTTATGTGCACGTAGTGGTTTAGTTATAACACAAACGTAACATGTTGTTTAATAAAGTGGGTAAAAACTCCAGATCTTAAATGTAAGGCAGGAGCTATTTCTTGTAAGTCCAAGAAGGAATTCCGTGGACATACAGCTGTGATATGGGTGAATGAGCTTTGGTATTTTTATGATGGAGCCTCAAAGAGATCGAGCTGATTAGCATCTTCCTGTTTAAAAGAGTGTCAGTTATGAAAAGACCCAGCAGACCCATTATTTACACAAAACTGACATACTGATGCACAGCAGATGTCAGGCTAGTGACCCCCCCGGGTCAAAAATCAGACTTAGTGGTGCCAAGAAATGGGTGTAGCCCAGGTATGCTAAGTGGCATGGGCGTCAACCTGACCCATGCGCCCTGCCCACCGGACAGCCCTTTTGACCGGTCTTATGAACTGTGGGTAACTTGGCTATTTGTGGGTTGTTTTTTTCCCACGAGGGGGATTGGATCCACATGTTAAAGATAGCTTTGGCCAGTCTATAACTGTGGCTCCCAAGGTATCCCCAGTGTGATTCCTGAATTTTGATCCATGATGTAAAGATGCAAGACTTTGTTCCAGCACAGCAGCAACCAGTCCAGGAGTGAAGGGGTTAACAACAACATAACCACTGGACTTTTAAACCAAGGTTGCATTTCTGGTGCTTGCAAGCAAGGGACAATTTCTTTCATTCCAAGGACAATTTATTTTGTTCCCTTATCCCAGTGAGTGTTGTTTTAAGTGTATTCTGAAGATATCGTGTGTTTGTCTATTAAGGAAATAAATCACAATTTATTTTGCAACTTGTTCTGTTCAATCAAGTACCCAGAAATATAAATGTGTTGATAAAAGTTGGTGTCATCGTGATACAGGGTTCTGCTGCTTTACAGCCTAGGAGAGCCCGGAGGCCTCCTGATGAGTCTGGAGTCTTCTGTAGTGTTGTGGGGATCCCCCCTCTGGGTTTTGAGGTCTGAATAAAAAATGATATACCTTTTATACCCAGGGCATTGCCAACACTCTGCCCCAATATCTGGGCAGATTAATTGTTGTAACAGGATCACCTCATGTCAGATGAACCTTCCAGCAACGTCTAGAAGAAGCACAAGGCCAAACATGTGCCTATAAAGTACAACATTATTTTAACATAATTGTGACTAACTCACATGTCAGAGCCTTGTGAGGACTTAACCCCGGCACTGCCTACAGCTACCAATACTGACATGCAGAGTAAAAGGAAATTCCTAGCAGGGTGCAAAAACAGCACATACTGTACATTTTTTTTGTCAGCCCAGCTAGTGTATCTACTGATTTCATGTACTGTACGCTACTTTTTTTACAAACATATAAATGTAGCGGTGTTTCCCCCATCCTCTGGGAGATTTCACCATTACATGGTGTGGTGCATCCCTGCTGGCTCACCGTAGATCTGAGTCTCCTGCGTTGATGTGGAGGAGAACAGGACAGGCTTTCGGGGGTAGTATCTGATTCTTTCTCACGTGTCAGTGACTCCATCTCTTGCAGGTCCCAGGAATGTGGAGACAATTTCTGCAGAATAATTTACTTTCATTCCCCCTGATAGATTGTAGACTCAGGCAAGAGGATATATTTAACAGGATCACTTTATTCAGTGCACTGGCAGATCTTACAGCATACACAGCTCAGGCTAAGGTCCCACTGGAGGCTGCTGCACTTGCACCTGGCATCCTGGCAGCATGTGCACAGCGCTAGACCGCGATCTGTGGTCTGCAGGCAGAGTTCTCAGGCACGGGGGGGCATGGCCAAAATGGGACAGGTGGGCACAGTCATGACTGTGCCAATAAGGGCTTTTATGTTAAAAAAGAGTAAATAAAGTCCCTCACCGCTCGCTTCCCACCTCCCCGAAATGAAAAACCTGAATATGCTGCCGTGGAAAAGTCACTGCATCAAAGACATCACCGGGCTCAAGAAGCTGAAGAGGAGGATTCAAAGTGGACGTGATGGGAGGGGCAGGGCAGGAGCAAACTGCCTCTCTGATTAGCTCCCTGGCACACCATGTGAGGCATCGCTGTGCGGGAACACAATCCTGTTGTTGCCGCTGCTGGCTGACGCGTCACAGTATGCAGTGAGCAGGAAGCGAGGGAGCACTGGGACAGATAGGGAGGAGGTATAAGGGGCTGGTGAGAGGTGCGCACGTAGCCGGCTGCACTGGGGACCTAGCCTCACTTCTTGGGGCTTCACCCTCAGGATGTACCCTGGAACTCCACTACAGGCCAAGGGCACATGAAGCAGTCCTTGCTCTTCCCGTATTCCCTGGTGGAGTAAAGGGTATAGTCTCCCCCTCCTCTTCCCTAGGAGAGGGAGTACAAACTGGCAGAGCACTGCACAATTGTTAGTTTAGACCAGCCTCTATCAAGGAGGAAGAGGCACTGACTAAATGTAGCAGTGCAGCCTCTTAAGTACAAGTCAAGTAAGTACCATGTCTGAATCCATGATTGGACACACACAGGCCTAGTCCCACCACCTCCCCTGTCACCCAAGAAGCTACTGTGAGTGGGGAAAACCCATGATAACTCCTGGCAGGCCTGCTCTTATCAGGACTTACTGCCAAGGAGGGCAGACTAGTAGCCAAGGAAACCAGCCTGGCTACACAAATAATGCCAAAAAAAAAAAAAAAAAAGTTTCACTGATAGATCTATTCATTGTCCAGGAGAAGTCACTTTTCTCTTGTGCTGTGAAATAGTTGTTTCACCATCACAAAATAATAAAGAATATATAATTGTCTATTAAAATGACTTTGAAGACCTGCATATTTTTTTCCTGGTGCTATAGCAACAACCGTAGGAAGATTCCTTTATTTTGTTGGCATGGAGACAAGCATACCGAGAGAGAACAAAAGTAAACTCAGAACAGAGTGCGAACAAATCACCAAAAATTAAATAATAATAATTATTGCAATGTGCCTGTGATGTCACTGAAATTGATAAAAGTGATTTAAAAGTCATTTGTGGTTTCAGTTCACAAGTATTATTCTGATTCATAAACTGGATAATGTTATACCCTGTGGCTAACAACTGTCATGTTTTGTTAGTCTAACAATAACGCTCCATTTCCATGAAGGACAATTTTTATTTTTCTAATGCAGGAGTGGCAAACTCCAGTCCTCTAGGGCCACCAACAGGTCAGGTTTTAAGGATATCCCTGCTTCAGCACAGGTGGCTCAATCAGTGGCTCAGTCAAAATGATTGAGCCACCTGTACTGAAGATCCCTAATACCTGGCCTGTTGATTGCTATTGAGGACTAGAGGTGACCATCCCTCTTCTAAAGGATGTAGCTTTATGAAATGATGAACTAGAAAATTCCAAATTAAATCTCTACTACCATGGTTGTATGGAATAATGTATCTAATAGGTGGTCAGTTGCATTCTTGTGCTGTTACATATTGCATGCAATATAAGTTAAGCAAAAAAAGTTTTTTTTTAAAATAGCATGGCCATTAATGGTAGTTTATTATTATGATAAAATTATTTTCTTTTAAATGCAAATTCTTTACCAGGAAGAACGTTTTAATTCGAAGTATGTTCTTTCACAAGATTTAGTAATGGTAGCTTTATTTTATATAATAAAACATTTCAATAAACCTGTGATCATTCAATTGCACCCAATTTAGGCCAATTTTGATTATCTCTGATTTTGCAGTATATCTGCTTTAATATACTGTAGTTGTAGCATAAAAACAAGATATTTTTCACCCGACCAAAATGTGGATATTCCTTGCATAGGAGGTCGAAATGTGGATCTCGTTATTAAGCAGTTAGACAGCAAGAAACCCTTTCATCTCGTCAGTGTAAAAACCTTTGATTGCAGGGAGGTGATTAAAACACCAGAGGGTCTATTTACTAAAGTGTCCCAGCTGCAAAAGTAGGGCAAGGCCACTGCAAAAAATAGAGCCATATTCATCAAAGAAAAGGAGTCCCATTGAAGGCAATGAGTTTTTCCTTTGATAAATCGGATGTAATTATTTTCTACAGACTGGCCCAGTGTTGCAGCTGGTAGACTTTAATAAATGACCACCTAGACTGGCTCATTTCCTATGCAGTGCTTTACCAATGCCTGAAGATATCCTGAGACATTGCACTGCTTAATAAATATCCCCCTAAGTGTTTTAGATCAATTGTTTTGTCTCTGGTTGGTATGATGGAACTGTAACCTCTCAATTTACCTCAGGCTAACACCTACTGCTGAGGCTGGGGCCTGAGTCCTCTTTCTATATACTGTATGTTACCCCACATATGGCTGTACAGTAGGTCAGATAAAGGGAGGCAGACTACAGTAATGTTTATATCACAATGGTATTTATTAAATACTCAAGTACTGTATGATTATTCTATGAATGCACAGTGCATATAAACATAACACTCCCCATTAAATGCTGCACAGGTGTGTCAGTGTCTTCTTGTGGTCTGGGTATTAAGGCCTGTGTATTGGTGCCGGCACACCATTGGACCTCTTATTTACTGTATTAGGCTGCCTCCATGGAAAGATAGGCAGCGCTGAGCCGTGCGGACGCTCAATGAGGATGTCTTGAGAGGGGGCTCACGCGAGCGTCCGCAGGCATGCTACGGAGTTGGGTTTTTCAGCCGACAGTCAATGCTGTTTTTCAGTGCGCTCCAATCACAGCAAAGCAGCATCAACGGCGCCGTGATGTTGACGGCGGTACGTTGCGGTCTATTGGCCCAGCGACGTCACTACCCCGCCACCCCCGCCTCCCTATCGCGCACGCTGGCTCGCCTGCCAGTCCATGGGATACGCTGCTGACCGGGCAGGCGAGCCTCAGCATCAGCACGGAGGAGCGCGGGCTGAGGCTCTATGGACACAGCCTTAGTGTGGCATCTTTGTACTTCACAAATGTTTCAGGACCCCTTTACTTGGCTTTGGGTGAGGATTTCCTATCTGTCTCCTGGTGTTATACAGATGTATCCTCTGCTTGACTTCTGCTCTAACAATCGACCTGCAAGGATCCATTTAGCCTGCATCGCTTACTCATGCAGATCGCGACCAGGCACCTAGTCTCCACTGGTCAGCCCTGAGATCCCTCAGGATGGGAGGCTCTGTCCCTGCATGCTCTGCAAACCCCTCTTAAATGCTCCTATCCCTTACACCCTCCTCTCCATACTTCATTGTCATTGGCTGCTACCATGTCCATCATACGGTCATGTGTTCAGCAAACTTTGGAGAGGTGCCAGAAAGTGGACAGTGCGTGTGAATGCTTCATGCCTTTCACAAGGGTATAGAAGTAAACATTTTTCTCTACTTGTATAGTTAATACTTTTGAAATATGTTGTATAGGTTTTCAAATTTAGGCCGTAAAGCTCATCAACAATCTGCACAACAAATACCCTAAATAATCAATCTGCACAGTTTTCCATTTCTAGTTATACGGTCCTTAAAAATACCATCCACTCTACTTATTGAAATTTGGAAAGGAGGTGCCTCCTTATTTCAGTAGACCCCTTCCAACTCTCCTTGAACCATTTTAAGAGGGAGAAAATCCAAGGTAAAATACAATCAAATTAACATTTCATTGGAGCTTGATGATGTTAATGTCCCCACTGAAAAGGGAGAGCCAGTGAGTAGTGAGATAAGACAATCAGGGTGTCTTGGTGGTCATTTATCAATTTATCAATGTCTCCCTGCTGGGCAAATCTAGTGCAAAAATACCCCAGATTTATCAATCAGAAAAGGCCATTGTTTTGTATGAGAATTTTTTTTTATAATAAAATAGTGCCGTTTTCTTGTCCCAGTTTTACAGCCAGAAGACTAATTAATAACCCCTGATAAGAGCAAGTAGTAAGCATAGTTCTAGATTAAAGTAGATAGCTGTGGTCAATCCATGATCCTGCATTAATTACCTGTAATCCCTATCTCCCCCCCCCCCCCAGACTCATCGGTGGTGTCTAGGGTGCGTGAGGGCAGATTACATGCGTAGTGGTGGTGCATACCTGCGTGGAACAGGAGGGCCTGAGCTTCCCGCGTTGTTATTGGGGAGACAGGACCAGGCTTCTGGGGTGGTAGCCTCCATGCTTTCTTAGTGGTGCAGCGCCTCCATCTTCTATACTCCCAGGAATATGGGATAGGACCTGTATAGAAGAGCTTCCCTGGTCCAGTGTTGAATGCTCCAGTACTCACACAACAGTCTTTGTATAAAAGTATTGTCTCTTTATTGGTCAGATCAGCGACTCCAAATGTAGTGACGACCAGCAGCCACAACAACAGCAAAGTTCCATTATGCACTCTCCTCATCTCCTTCCCTCCAAGTCTCTCCTCCGACAGGATGGTCTAGGCTGGGGCATCAATACCCAGCAGCCCACCTCAGAGGTTAGCCCCTGGGTGGAGACTGGATTCTCCCCATCACCCCCAGCAGCGGGGTGAGGGGCATTGGTCCACCGGATCTATCATGCTATCAGCTCTACTCAAAGTGGCTGAGTCTCTCCGCTCCTCTCTCAGCTCCTGTATGGCTGCACAGGTGAGACCGCACTGTCTCCTCCAACTCCTCGGACAGAACAGCTCTAACAGCCCAGGACTAACAGAACTCTCACTTACAGGAGCGGCTGCTAAAAATCAGTCATCCCCACCCCTAATGAAGTCAGCAGAGCCTCCCCTCTGTCTCGTGCCTGCAGCAGAGTCAGGGGCCTGCATCTACCACTGAGGGCAGGGCTAGGAAGGGGGAAAACCCATGATGATTACTGGTGCCTGCCCTTAACAGGACTTACCACAGTAGAAGGAAGATAGGTATAGCCCGTGCTGTTTACAGGGGGCTACACTCTCCCTATGGTGGAATCCAATGGTCCCCACTTGGACCTAGTTTTAGCAGACCCATCCTGCGGCGAACAACCTGGGAAACAGCACACACATGAGACATGGTCATCATACATTGCATAATGAGGTAGTTAATAGTTAACACAACCGGTTACTCCCAACATGGAGAACCCTACAGATTATGCTTTGGATCAGGCTTTCTTATACGCCGCCCATTATGATCTGTGACGGTCACAGCGAATGATTGGACCTGCCCATGCTCAGGCCGATAGGGCGCACCATGCATGTATATACATCTACCTATGCTCCATATGCGGACTAATTCACTTATCTTATCCTCATTATGATATCCTCCCTGACAGAACTTGGTCCGAAGATACTCCTGCACAGCCTCCCTGAGCCAGCTATCCATATTCTCTTCTATTTCTCTCATGATGGGCTCAGGCACATAAGGATACTCATATCCGTGGGACTGCCGGTATCTAGCAACTATGGCCCGGTCAGCTCGACTTAGTTTGGTGAGCTTGCGGTGCCCCGCCCTGCTCGGCAGTACCCAAAACACAGGCTCTTCCAGAGCTACTTCATCGTATTAGATACTGGGGCCTCGGGGTACAACAAGTTTCTGTTCTATCTCCCGGAACCTATGATCTAACTCATCCTCCACCTCCTGCTGAGTGAAAGAACCAGCTGCCCACCAATGGTCTACTACATTATTCTTAATTAATAAGAAATGTGTGCGGTCCATCCCCGCGTGGTATCCGGTGAACAAAGGCGCCCACCATTTGTCACGGTGCTCGTACTCAGTGGACTGACTAGTGCGTTCTACCTCCGACTCTACCTGAGATGATACACCGGACGTACACGCATCAGTAGATCGCGAGCAATCTCTCCTCCCTTTGGCGTTGATATATCTAGTAGGGTTCATCTTATGAACCACTTTGCAGGTAGGCCCAGCCTCTACTGGAATGTGGGACCCACGGGCCCTCCCTTTAGCTGCAGGACAAAACGGCACAGGGTTAGGCACAGGTATAACCATTGAATATGGTATCTCCCCATCCGAACCCTCATCGCTCAACTCCTAATCCCGCAAGTCCTTAGAGTATTTGGGGTATTTACATAGCTTATCCCTGGTAGGTCCCGGTGGCACTACTCATGACGGGGCAGGGGCAGTGGCCGGGCCGATGGAGCTATGGGCTCGAGCAGGGGCAACGTTCATGTCATTGTCCAGCAAGCGGGTGATACCGCGACCAGTGGACGCTTTCTTAGACCCACTCTCCGCCATGCGTCTGGCTTCCCTGGAGGGGCCTCGACTCTGTAGGGTAGCCAGGGCAATGGCTGAATCTATGCTTCGTGAGGAGAACACTCCTCCCGGCCTTCTCTTTCCGGTGGAACCAGAAACGACATCATCAGGGGTGCCCGCAGAATCTCCATCCGCTCCGTGGTCACGCACCGGAAGTGCGTTGAGGACCGGCATGGGCGGTGGCAGAGCATCCGGTGCACGGCCAGATGAGTAGGCCTCAAGCCTCTCCTTCTCGTCCTCCACGGTCGAAGCTGTCGCCTTGCGGGGGTAAGGGGGTGGTGGAGTCTCCTTACCGCTCCGCTGCTGTTTGATGATATCGGGCTCCTCTAAGGTCATCTCGGTCTCCGTCTCCATCTCCGCCGCACTGGGAGTCACCACAGCCGTGGGACTCTTACGGGCCTCCGGCCGCACCAGAGCTCGCCGTCGGAAGGTTTCCGGACTCGTCTGCTCCCTCTTGATGCCTCTGGGGTGGTTCGCTTGTAGGCGCATCGCCACCGATGTCACGCCAACCTCTTCCTCCGAGGATATCAAGATCAGTTCCTCCGCTAGGGAGTCACCCGGTTCATCTGCGATACAACCAGTGGGTATAGGAACAAAGTAATCTCGCTCTGGTACCTCCACTGTGGTCGCGCTCTTCTCCGTCGACAGCTCGCTCAGTTCAATAGTGGGCTGGGCCTTGGTTCCTCCCGCTTGGGTACGACGGGGAACAAGGGCAGTCTTGCCTTCCACCACCTCCGTTAATGTTCCCGGAGAGGCACCCCGCGGTGTATCGATCAAAGGCCACGGCTCGTTCGGCCAAAGGTAAAACGTGCCACATTGAGGGCATCGGGCCTTGGTGCTTGGTACAGCGCCCGGTATCCCGCAGTGGACGCACAAACACCGGAGGTATTCGTGCTCAGCTACCTCCACTACCAGTAAGCCTCCTGATAGTTGGTAAATTGAAGTATTCATCTCGGACATGGTTCGCTCAGGGTTGGAACCGCTCAGTGTTTCAGCTCCTTGCTCCTCGAATGCCAGACAAAAGTGAAGCTCTTCGCTCTGCCTTCCGGTCCCTCCCTTCACTGGGGAGGACTCTCCTGATTGGCTCTCCTTGTGCCCCCTCCCTCTGGTGGAATCCAGAGGCGGGGCTTTTCTCTTTCAGTGTGACGTGGCCTGGCATTCTGACCAGTCACGGCACAGGTGGGTGGGCTTTCGGCTTTCGCGCCGCTCCGCTCCTCTTGCAAGGAATCTGGGTTTGGCGCCAGTCTCTTGCACATTTCCCACCACATTTTCCTCACTGTCTCTTTGCACAATTCACGTGCTTGCTCCAGGATTGTCGGGAACCACCATTTTAGATCGTCTCTCTTGCTCCGCGGAGCACATGTAGGGACGAGCGCCATCTTGGATGAGTCCCCCAAATGTACATGTGCCCTATTCTCAATGTCTACTGGGTATCTCGTACCTAAACACTGACTAACCCCCAAATGTGTGCTCTGCATTCTGTTCTGTACTCCACTAATATGAGGTGGCTTTACCCCAGGCTCAGCAGAACTCCTCTCTTCCATGCACTGTACTCGGTGTCTATAGTGCAAGTGCTCTGCGGTGCGTTTGTGTGGGTGATTGCTAGTGTACCTCTCTTTCCTAGGTACGGGCGTCTCGTACTTTTGGCCACTCATAGCGCGGGCCCAGGGCCATGGTCCCTGGACTAGTTAACAGGCTGACCCCACCAGTTGCCTCACGCTATTTGCCTCAAGGGACTCGGACAGCTATAGCTAATCACCCCTCCTTCGCCACCTCCTAAGGGCGCCCAAGGCGTACTGTGCGAGAGTCTACGCTCCCCTGACTACCCTCGGTATGTGCAATTGCGCCCTTCCTTCTCCAGCTCTTGCACGGAGAGTGCATCTCACTCTTCCCGTTCCGCCTCGCTATAAGCCTGACCTGTTCTGGCATATATCTCTGAGCAGCGCCTCCAAATGTAACCCTTATCGTCCCCCCCCCCCCCGACTCATCGGTGGTGTACTCACACAACAGTCTTGTATAAATGTATTGTCTCTTTATTGGTCAGATCAGCGACTCCAAATGTAGTGGCAACCAGCAGCCACAACAACAACAGCAAAGTTCCGTTATTCACTCTCCTCCTCTCCTTCCCTCCAAGTCTCTCCTCCGACAGGATGGTCTGGGCTGGGGCATCAATACCCCGCAGCGCACCTCAGAGGTTAGCCTCTGGGTGGAGACTGGATTCTCCCCATCACCCCCAGCAGCGGGGTGAGGGGCACTGGTCAACCGGGTCTATCGTGCTATCAGCTCTACTCAAAGTGGCTGAGTCTCTCCTCTCCTCTCTTGGCTCCTGTACGGCTGCACAGGTGAGACCGCACTGTCTCCTCCAACTCCTCAGACAGAACAGCTCTAACAGCCCAGGACTAACGGAACTCTCACTTACAGGAGCGGCTGCTAAATATAGAGTCAGCCCCACCCCTAATGATGTCAGCAGAGCCTCCCCTCTGTCTCGTGCCTGCAGCAGAGTCAGGGGCCTGCATCTACCACTCAGGGCAGGGCTAGGAAGGGGGAAAACCCATGATGATTACTGGTGCCTGCCCTTAACAGGACTTACGACAGTAGAAGGAAGATAGGTATAGCCCGTGCTGTTTACAGGGGGCTACATACCATTCAAATCAATTGCGCGATTGTGGTGCGATCGAGTTACTTTAATGAATCTCCCTCAGAGTTTCCCTGATACAGAGGCAAACCTTACAACTAACATTGTTTCAATCAGCAGAATTAAATTAGGAAATTAGTTGTAATTAGAAACGTTTTCATAAGATGTGTTTACTTGGTTTCCCCTTCTCGTTCCACCTCGTTCGCGTCATCCCCTGATAATGAGGATCATGTCCTCATACAGATTACATCATTAGGAGGGCCAAAGCAAACCATCTCAAGGGAGGACTAAATAGATAACAGGTTTTTAAAGTTTAGTGTGCTTTAACTATTAGGAATAAATCTTTTTTTCTTTTCTTTTTTTATTAAACATATGTATCTTGGCTATAAATATCTGTGCTACTTAATTTTCTGAAAATAAGATCTGTACAACGAGCAGATTGTTTTATGAAACGCAGATGGGTTATAGGCATGTGGGGTATATCAACAGAGTTTTGAAAGGACATATGTGATAAAGCACACTTAAATTAGGTTGATTACACAGCCATTGTATTTCATTCCCTGTATTTTACCCTTCAGCATGACGTAAATTGGCAGACATTGATGATAATCCAGTTCCTTTCATGATTATTGTCATTAGACCCACCTGCCAAACTGGCTGCAAATTAGAAAAAAAGCCGTGTCACTCCATACTTACTTATCATGTCTTAGAAATGATAGTTTATTTAAAGAACCGTTCAACGTCACAACATATGTTTGGCTTGCATTAAAGTGAAAGTAATCAGTTATTTAAAACTACTATTTTCATTAGTTTTTCATAATGACATTTGTTCTGTAGGGTTTCTAGATTTGGGAACAAACGCTTTAGATGAAATAAACACAACAGTGATCACTGCGGACATATAAAGCAGTATATAGAAAGTTCTTATTATTAGCTATTTTTAAAAGTACACATTCTTAGATCAGTGGTTTTCATCCTTTATTTTTTTTAGCTGTTGCTCATTTTAACTGTCTTACTCTTCCTCTCTTCCCTGTCTTACACACTTCCCCACCTCTCCTCCTCCACTCTCACTCCCTTCTCTCTCTCACTCTGTCCTCTCTCCTCCCTCCTTTCATTCCTTCCCTCCCTTCTCTCTCACACTCCCCCATTCCACTGACCACACACATACAATTCTACACACATACACACACATACACACACACACACACACACACACAATACCCCCCTATGACACAATACACCACAATATCCCCCTACGCCACAATACCCCCCACCACAATCCCTCCCCACTGCAATCTTCCCCCATAATAAGCACACAACGTACACCCCCCCACACACACAATTACCACATATATACACAGGAACAAATTACTTTAAGGCTGAAAGGCCCAGCAGGGTAGGGAAGCCTGGTGTGGCCCGGCGAAGCTTGGAGGTCCAGCGGAGGGAGAGGGCAGGTCCACCACAGTGGCAGCTGAGGAGTGCTGGGTCCCATAATAAATCAGAGACCAATAGTCAAACACAGAAGTTGAGCCCAACCTCTGGCTGGCCCCAACTTCCAGGTCAAGCCGCCCCCCTGCCGCATCTGCGGGCACAGAACGATTGTCCCTGATCTCCCTCAACACCTCCCCCTCACCCTATATTTCTCCTTTACATGATTGGTCCTTTGACAGTAAAAGGGCTGCGGAAAGAGGAAATATTTGATTGGCAGGCATTTTTTTTTTAAGATGAATTGATATATAAAAATTAGACTATAAAAATGAAGCAGGCAATTTACATAAAAAAATGTTATGGTCCCTGTGAATAAGGATGGCACATTCACAAGTTCAAAATCCAAAAAAACATTAACTTGCAGTCTGGATTTCCTGAACCTGAACGATCCAAGACACTTGTGGTTTGGTTTAATCGGGCATGTGAGTTCATATATTTCTTTCCTTAAATTCATATTTGGATTCCTCCTCCTGACTGTCTTAAGCCCCCTATGTAGGTTGGGTGGGATCTAAGGAAAGGGGGTGGCAGGAAGGATCCTCCCCTTCAAATACTGCGCCCACAAAACCTCCTTGTAGGTGTCGCTTTAGGACCATGGGAGTTACTACAGCTCTGTATGAGGCTTCCTATGTATGGTGCCTAACCTGACTCTTCTGACACTGGGACCCAATCAGCAGAAGAGGCGAGGCTGGCAGCACTCAGGATTTCTTCGAGCTGTAGTTAACTCCAGCAGACCCTACAGCTGCACTGGAGGTGCTAGGGACACTGCTCCCGGTGTCACTTTCTTATCCCTCCCATACCACTCCCCCCCCTCTACATTACACATACTGTACATACATAAACTGTATGTCTACATATTAAAGATAGGCACATGTTCAGATTTACGAAAATTATATTAAAAATCTGTAATATTTAATAAATCCAAAACTAAATCCCAATACTAAAACAAATAGTGTTTTGGAAAAACCAAAATGAAAAACAAAAATTTATTAGAACCAAAACTGCATCTAAAATCAGAGCATGAACATTTTATAAGAACCAAAACTAATACCAAAACACCAGGAATTGCCCATCCTTACTAGAAAACTTCACTTTTGCAGCGCTGTGTGGATCTGCAATGAAATTACTGAAGAAAACACTGGACCTTTCAGCATTTTAATGCAGTCATTTCCTCTCAACATCCTAGTACCCTGAAAGAGACTTTAGTATTAACTGTCTGGTTTGGAAAATGGAAAGGAAAGGAAAAGAGAGACAATGCATGAACTGACATGTAATATTACTGTAACTGTAAATGCTGAGAAAAGCCCCATAGCATTCATGGCGTGTGCATGCCCTAGAGACCCCCTTATCTCTCTTTACATGAAACAAACAAACCACGTTTCTTTGGGAAAACAAGGCCACAGATTTATTAAATTATATCAACAACAAAATGACCTTGCCAGGCTGCCTGTCAGTGATCTTGAGCACGGCACATTTCCACAGCTTTTGATACAATGGAGAGAGAAAAACGGAGCACTACCAAAGGAACAATTGAAGAAAAAATGCAGTTTGTTATCCATAATTCTTTTAAATTATTTATTGGTCATGGAGACAAAAAAGAAGGTGTCGCCGTACCAACGCATTTCATGCTGTAGCACTTTATCAAGGTACCCTTTGTCTCCATGAACAATAAATAATTAATTTTTTTATGGATAATGCACTCTCTGCATTTTTTCATCAATTTTTTCATCAATTGTTCCTGTGGTAGTGCTCCGTTTTCTCTCTTCATTGTTTCTACTTCCACATACGGATGGCACACTCGGGATCCCAGGATACAGGGGACAACATTTGACGATGGAGTATCCCCTTTATCTTCTGATGGTTGAAGGTATGGTCAGATGATTATCTTTCACTGTTATTTCTGGACACTGAATGTGTTAAACCTTTCCCACTGTGACTGTGAGGTTTTCCAGGCAAGCGTTTTTCTCACCTACCAATCCACACCTTGATATATATTGATGCCCCAAGGGTAACTCTTAATGGAACTGTATTCATATACAATTTTTTTGTATTTGTTTATGGCTCTTAGCACCACACAAGGTTTTCATCTTGCACAGCTTTTGATCCCCGCTTCTTCCAGAATTCTGGACCAGCAGGTGTATTATTGATAATATGGAACACTCCCCCCACTGAATAGCCTCAAAGGTGCATACAGTAACACAGACTATACAAATTCAAATAATTGGGTCCCAGCCTGGCAAGACAACTCTGCCAACCTATGTGAAATTACACACGCTTCAATAAAATTGCATGATTTCTATTTATTTTTTAACCTAAAATACTTTAAAAATTGTTTATATATTAATATTGAAAACTCACCCAAAAATAAATAATATGCTTGCTTTATTCTAAAATGTGAATAAAACATTATTCAGTTCTAGAGATGTACAGCACAGCATGCTACACATCAGCGACTATTCTAATTGTTTTTCATAAGAAACATTATTGTGTGTTTCAGCTGGTAGGTATCTAAATGAAATACCGTTTTAGTTGTCAAAGTAATTCTCAGTGGACGTACAGCCCCACAGTGAAACCTCATAATGAAGTACATTTGTCAGTGATACCAAATGCTTGTCGAAATACCTGTATATAATGCCAGTTCTAACAAATGTCCTGTTTCAACAATAAGGCTTGCAGTGTTAACATTGTGTGCTCTACATAAAATGATGTTGGCAGCATTATTTTGCTCTTCATCCCAGAAAATCAACTTTAAACAAAAAAACATGGAGGAATTGTCTTTTGGTTCCATTTTTCTGAGACATACTGACAGGGAAATTAAATTGAAAGGATGCCAACATTTCTTTAGATCATATGAGATACTGTACATTTTGTGAGCTCCCAAACTGGCAGTTTCGGCTTTTTATTGACACCAAAACAGTCATAGAAGAAATCTATCAACATACTGAAGCAACTTCAGTTAGTAGGTGATATTATTAATGATCATATGAAGTAATAAGCTGAATTAGGGGAAGGCACCTGTGATAATGGAATTAATTCATTTTCTCAATTATTGCCGCTAGATTTGAGGTGGGATCAACCCACCTGCTTTAGAAATTTGCATCAAACATCAAAACATCATTTTAAAAAATGAGGCAAATTCAACATGCTGATAAGTATTTCTACATACCTTTAACTGATCACAATTGCATATCACAATGTCTTGTAATTTGTCCACCAAAAGAAGCTGTTGGGTACTATTGAGAATTAGATGACAATAGAGACAAATAATACACAATTATTTTTTTGCAGAGGATACTCTGTTATTTTGAGGGTTACTCACTAAACTGTAATAGTGCCAGTGGGGTACTATCACACAGAAACTGCAAGAGCTAGAAAATACACATTTATTGCACTATATGGTGTGGTTGCTTTTTTAACACACACACACACACATATAATATATATATATATATATATATATATACACACACAGAGAGAGAGAGAGAGAGAGAGAGAGAGAGAGAGAGAGAAAAAACAGAGGCACATGCCCCATAGCATAATTTAATTTAAAAGTTTGAAGAAGTCGCTACCATTGCGACGAAATGCATAGAGTCATTCTTATTGGACACGTTTTGCAGTTACGTTAGCATGGTATGTTGGGCCTAGCTCCTCCCCCAACATACAGAATTGTATGGAGAAAAAACACTGCTCGCTTGAGTGCATCCTGATAGTGCTGTGGACGCTGAATTGTGGGTCGTCCCTATCGGTGATAACAATGCCCCTGTGGTGTGTCTGGAGTCCCCCTGCTGTGGATTAGATCTGGACTGGCCTTGTGGAAGGCCATATTGGGCGCAGGATATTGGTGGTGAGGCTTCACCAGGTTTCTCTTCCATCTACACCCTGGGACTCCAGTTCAAGCAAAGCTGGCTGACTCCTACGTGTGATCAGGCTATTCAAATGCGATTTATCCAACTATACTTGTGTGTGAGTTCGAATTTATGTAGCTTTCTCCAATTATTTTATTAAATTGGAATACGCTATGGAGCATACACTTCTGTTTTTTGTTTTATAGATTTCCCTCTGCATCTGGTTATTCCCACAAAGCAGCTAAGTCTTCAGGGACTTCTCCTGTTCCATCTGCCCTATATACTTTATTACGATTCCTGCATTTGTGACTTTATGAGTCTTTCATTACACAAATTGACCTATAAATCATTCTTGCTAATCTTTGATTTTTTTTTTATCGTTGATAATTATTTTTTTTATATAAATATACAAACATAAACAAAAATAAAAAAGGTGTCTGAAGTACTTTTAAGCAATTAGTGTGTGTGTGTGTGAACAGAAAAATGAAAATATGAAGTAGTGCCTACTGCATAATAGACCAATGTGAATCTCTATATTTGGCTGGCTAAATTAAAGCTAATACTGACCAATGGGATGAGGGAGTGAGTGCAGACTAAATTATTAAATGTACTACTTAATACCACAATAGAACATTATTAAACAACCAATAAATAATACCAACTTAATATGAAAATACAAAAGTGTAAAAAATACACAAACTATTATAAATATATATATATATATATATATATATATATATATATATATATATATATGTTTGTGTGTATATCAAGAAGTTATCTCCTTGAATACAGACAGAAAGAGACAAGTGACAGGGAACCTTTGGGGGTCACATATAACCCACACCTAGAAACCCTAAGCAAGATCGCCAGTGAACTACAACCCATTCTCCAGGAAGATACAAGACTGCAATAGGTCTTCCCTGTAACACCTTTATTATCATACAGACAACCTCATAATCTCAAGAAAATGATGGTGAAGAGTAAAGTATTCAACAGTGCAACTGAATGCGGGACAAGACCATGCCAGGGTGCAAGATGCAAAATCTGCGCAATGCTCCACACAGCGGGCACAATACAAATACCCCACAGGAATCTGGAGTACAAAATCAGAGGAAGGTTCCCCTGTTCCTCTAGCAATGTTGTGCACCTCATCATATGCATGAAATGCCCAGGGGGCTGCTACTACATAGGTGAGATGGAACAGGGGCTAAAAAAGAGAATGAATCTGCATCGCCACAGCATCACACGCGGAACAAGAGACAGTCCTGTCGGCGAACATTTCTCTGACTCTGGTCATAAGATGAACGATCTCATTATGGTAATAATCGAAAGAGAGACGGTTGCATGAATACACATTTATGCAACTGTTCGGGACACATATCGATGGCCTAAACCAAAGTTTTATGAGTCACTACTGACATGAGAGAACTCTCTTCCCATGAGTGCTAAAGGCCATGTCTATACATAATGCACTATATGTATACACACAGCTGTCTCTTACACATACAAATATTCTGTGTAATTGCATCAATATATACTAATAGGGACCACATAGTATCTACACTCACTTTTAGTAATGCTACAGCCTCTTACATTTCCACACGTACCCACACCATTTATATACACTCTCACTCCACACACACACACCTTTTGTAAAGCGCTGTATACACTGTGGGCTCTTTACAAATTTATATACATATATAATACACACAGACAGACACACACACACACACACTCTCATACATCACTAACATTCAGGGACTATTTAACACCTCAAGTCATAAATCCCATACTATCATAGAGGAAAGTACATGCACTCTGCAAAATGGTGCTGGAGGGAGGTACTTATCCGCTGGTGCTCAGGATCCAGGGAGGTCCAGACATCCCAGTGGAGAACAGGGTAGAGAATGGAAGCAGGCACACGGTCTTATGCAAAAAGAGTATTTAATGTGCCACCAAAAGGTCCAACGTTTCGACAGGGAACTGCCTTTATCAAGGAGAGGGCTACAACATACATCTAAAACCACCACTATATATACCTAATGGGTACTCACCCCTCCATGACTGCTGCTGCCTGGCTCCATGGAGTCGACGCCCACATCGTGACGTCAGAACGCCAGCGCGACATGGCATGACAGTCTCTCCCTAGGTACCCCCCCTGGTGGCGCATGACATCATCACGCCACGTCGCGCTGGTGTTCTGATGTCACGATGTGGGCACATTAAATACTCTTTTTGCATAAGACCGTGTGCCTTCTTCCATTCTCTAACATAAATCGCATACTACATAGGGGAGTGTTAGGTTTCAGACACAGATAACATTCTTATATGCACTGTTTTTAAATAAACCTTTGCCTGCTTTATTCAATGTACCATCGCTGGAAGAAGAGATCAAGGTATCTCGAAAGCTTGCACAAATAAAAGCATTCCATTAGCCACAGAACGGTATCGTCTATTCATTTATGATTATTAAAGCTCGGCTAACACGGTACTGATACCTCTACATCTATATATATTGAAAGACAACAAAAAGGGAAAACCAATGCTCTAAATCAATACTAAATAAGTGGTATTACCAATAATCAAATAAATTGATAATATATGACCGTGAGTAAAACAAAAAATGCATACAATAAAAGCATAAATGAAGATGTTTTAGTCCACATCCATGACTTTATGCTAGATTGTAATTATTCCAGCGATCATGGGAACACTGACGGACTGCAATTCCGACTGTATGGTACAAGGAAATCTGCTTGCTTAATTACATAATTACTTAATTCCTATACAATGAAAGCACAGAATGCAAAGTTTGACAACATTATTTTCTCGAATAAAGTTTCAAATGTGTGTTATATATATATATATATATATATATATATATATAAATTTATATATATATA
Organism: Ascaphus truei; assembly: GCF_040206685.1. Lineage (NCBI taxonomy): Eukaryota > Metazoa > Chordata > Amphibia > Anura > Ascaphidae > Ascaphus > Ascaphus truei. Next base: position 68,678,621 of record NC_134485.1, on the reverse strand, counting down.
TATATAGTGATGCCGACACCACATTGCAGTCTCTTCTATCCCAAATGAGGCAGGAAACGCTGTATTTCTTTATACTTGGGGTTTATTTACAGGGATAAATAATACGAATAGGCCCACCGTCCCTTTAAGAAAACCAAATAAAATCCTATCCCTATTCAGGGAACTAACTGACTTCTCAGGCCCTTACTATCAGGGCCGCCAGCTAAGCCGGTTGTCAGCCCAAAACATGCCCTGGCATAAGCAATACAGTAACAGCACAGTCTTTGTAAAAAATAGAAAGGGTCTTGCTTATCTTAGTCCATCTGGCGTTGTCCCTGCTTCAGCACAGTCTATCATCCTTCCTTCTTCTTTTTGGGATTCAACCCCACGGGAGCTCAGGGAAACTCCTGTGTTCCTCTGTAACCAGCCATCACTGCTTCAGCACAGCTCTCTCAGCAGTGTCTCTCACGCTTCTTTAGCCAGCTGGGGAGCTATTCTGTCTCCCCCCTTCTCTGGGGAAAAAACCTGTCTCTCAGTGCCTTACTGCTTCCATACTCTTAAGGCACTTCCTGATTAATTAGCCAGCAGGTGAACAGCCATGCCAGAGAGGATTAACTCTATGAGAGCGGCAAAGTCATACAACTGCCCTATTCAGCCCCTAGAGGACAGCAATGGCACCACATATCCCTCCTCCCTGCGAAATATTATCCTGTGAGCGGCCTGTGCACTATTCCTGTGCACCCACCTCTTTGTCAGACCTCGGCCCTTCCCTCCCCCTTTTTTTTTTCTTGCCTTCCAATTTAGGCATTTTCTTTTGGGGATAATTACCAGGCCATCTGGGCCTGAAGACTGGCACCTCACTATCTCCTTGTCTTGTGCCATCTGTGCGGTCTTTCTCCTCTTACGATCACGGGCACACTTCCGTCTCATTCGCTCCTGTCTCTTCACAGTGACAGCCCTCATGGCAAGGAATCTACTTTGGGTCCCCTGGGCACTGCAGTATGACTGGATTCCCACTGTGCTACTTGGTCTTCCCATTCTGTGCCTTGTGGAAAGTAGACTGTAGTACTGCAATGGTATTGCAGTCATTCTTCTTTGAGCGCGTCACTTGCCTAGGCAGTTCAAGCTTTGTAATCTTATTTTCCAACTGAGCGTTGTCCCCAGTTCTCATGGTACCGTTGTCTTCACGGGCATTCGTTTCTGTGGGATACAGACGCTTGGGCTGGGCCATTACCTTTTTCTCCAACTTCAGCTGAGAAACCTCCTGCTAGGCAGCAGTAGAGTCCAATATAGCATCATGCTCAGTCTTTAGGGCCTCGAGTATCTTGTCCAGGTCACGCTTTTGTTTCTCTGCCATCTTGCGGCCAGCACGCTCAGACTCCAGGTCCCTCCTCAGGTCATGAAGCTGTCCTTCTGCATTTCTTTTTTCACTCAGTGCAGCTGCCAGTTCATCTTCTTTGGCGTTGAGTCGTGACTCCACATTTCCTAGCTGGTTCAGTACAAGGCTTAGATCTGTTTCTTTTCCTCTATTTCTGACCTGGTGCTCCTCCCAGACCTTGTCCAGCTCCAGCTGAAGTCAGGCCCTCTCATTGGCCGTGTGGTCCAGCAGCTTGCGGGTATCAGCCATCTCGGTTTCATAGCGCAATGTCAGGCAAGCCACCTGACGGACGGTCACCTCCTCCCTCTCAGCGAGCTGTATTTTGCGCTCAGCAATCTGCGTCTGCAGGACTTCCGTTTGATTCTTCAAGTCCCCTCTCTGGGCCCTCACCCCTTCACGGTGCTTGCTCTGGGCTTGCGTCAGCACCTCCTTCATCTTTTGGAGCCTCACCCTCCCAAAGCCAAAGCCAAGGAAAAAGGATTCAATGTGTTTTCAACACTTCCCCCTGCCTGACTTCACAGCCAATGTTAATTGCAAGTCAGAAATATCACACACACAGAAACATGTTCTCAAGGGATTTAGCTGAGTCACATCACTCGGCGTTAACGAGCCTGGATTTCTTTTGTCATTGAGAGGGGGGGGGGCGTGATTAGGACAAACTATTGACTGTTATTACACACAATAAACGTGTACCCCCCCCCCCTGCTTCTTGTAGTGTATCATCGCCGGTTGAAGAAAAAAAAAAGGCTGCAGTATTAGGGAATGGAAGGCCTTGACTGTGTAACTCTATTGGGGGTAGTACTGAGGGTAGTGGCGGAGCTTAGTGTTTGATTGCCGTGGGGTGTTTTACATACTGGGCAGGTTTCAAATTGTATCTCCTTACCACATTCTAGCCCCCTTCCTGATGCTAAGTCCACATTGCACACAGCTAGCCTTCTAATACGTTTATCGTTACTTGGACTTGATCAGTGGCAGTACTTATATAATTATACGTCACTATGTTGCAGTACATTTCAGCATAACTTGGAGCACCGGTGTTAATTATTAGAAATAAAAGGTAATACACACATGTCCAATACAAATAATGCACGAACTGTTTATAATATATACTGTAGAAAGTGGAGAGTACGTGCAGATATAAAATGATTAACGTTCAATAACAGTATCTTTAATATAAGGCTAACATTGAAACAGGTTATTGTCAGTACCATACTTACCTGTACTATACTTACTGTACTTACCTTACTACAGTACAGTACCTTACTACTTGTCGGTGGCCTGTCAATTACGCTCTAAAAGTACGGCAAAACGCTGGCAATATCATCGATATAATTATTGCATTTTTGTACGGTGAGTATGTTGTTCCAGAAACTCAGTATTCCTTTTCTTAATTCATCTTTGTTGGACGGCTTAACAACATTTCTTATATGATCCTTCGTCACATGCCAGACCAATTCTATCGGGTTCAAATCTGGTGATGTGGAAAGTGAGAGGAAAAAAATGGCGAATTTGTTGATCAGAGAAAAAACTCTTTAAAACAAAGAGAAACATTTACTATACACTGGAACACTTAATCTGGTCGTGTCTTAAGCCAGTTGATCCCGCTGGCAAGAATATAGGTATAGAGCCGGTATATTTAGGGTCATTGCCCTTGAAGAAGCAGTGACCGCCAGATGGGAAATCCTGCCTAATGTACAAGCAATACGGGTGACAATTTGCTCTTGAAAAAATACTTTATCCATGATTCCGGGAATAAGAAAAGAAAAAACTATGAAAAAGATGAACATTGGGGTACAGAATACACTACAGTTGTACAGTGCATAAGGTGTGACTTTGTGCATTATTTTACCCTCAAAGATGATTATGCATCCTGGTCCCCATCTAGAAATCGCACCCCACACAAATATGCATTTTAATATGCAAGACGCTTTGCTGTCCTACAGTACTGTAATACAGTAATTACAGAATGAAAACAAAAATACTTACTGTGTTGTGACTGGGGGAATCCGCTTTACACTTTTTACCTTACCATGGGCATGATAGCTGACAGTGCTTTTTGCTAAACCGAGGCCCGAACTAACTAACCAGTGTTGGACCTGTAAAACACTGTGTCTTTTCTTGTACATATCCTGTATTCTCATGCTGAGATCCTTTGAAATCCTCTTCCTCTGCATCGCTGCTTTAGAAAATAAATCAAGCACAAAGAAATGTGTATTCAATGTGTAATTAATGTATATTCAATGTGCATTGAATCAACAGAAATAATGGTGTATTTATAATGTAATGGACCTCGCTCGACAGGTTTAGTATAAAGCACAAAGGAAAGTGATACTGCGCTCAACGATTTGTTATAATATAAATATTGTGTATTTATAAAAAATAATATTAATACCCTTAAAACAAAGTGATTATTGGGTGATCAGTTTTTACATCAATATGGTGATACCTTAAACCAATATATAATGCTGTGATAAAAACAAATCAATGTTGTTATGAAACCTGTTTCCAGGTTATGTTGGATGGAGTGACTGCTGCTGTTCTTGTTGATTGTCTCCACAAACCAAAAACTAGATCAAAAAAACAAAAAGAGAGAGAACAGCGCAAAAACTCATAGTGTAGTATATTAAATAATTTATAATAATTTAATTCAGCAGTTAAGTATTGCACGTACATCAAAGGGATAAAAATAGGGCATGACATGTTAGGGACATGTTACCACAACTGCTAGCAGCATAGGGTCTCACGAAACTCGGCTGGACTGGTAGCTCGAAAGACTCTTCTTTCCCCCTGGATGTTTCTGGGTTACTCGTCCTTCAGGTCAATGCTCGTCTCACCAGACAGTGCACCGCAGTATCACCAACACGAGAAAGGACTGCTCCACGCAGATGCCGACCGTCCGACCCCTCGGCGCATAACGGCAATGCCACTAGAAGCGTCCCCCCTCCGAACGGGGAACCACAGTGCCCTGCCTCAAGATGCGACCCGCTCCACGCCATTGCAGACCGTCCGGCCTTCTGGTGCGCACTGATGATGTCACCCAGAGCATCCCGTTTCTCGCGAGTTAGACCACTAGAATGTCCACAGATAACCGTATACAATAACAGAGTCCTCACTGAATAGAGTACAAGCTGGAACGCGCCCTCTTCCTCCTACGCGTTTCGTAAATCAATTACTTCGTTGGAGGCCATGACAACCCCGGTAAGGCCATGACAGGAGGAAAGCATCCTCCCAGACCATCTACCTCCGCCCACTGCCAGAAGCACATCCGCCCCAACAACTCATGCTGAGAGACCTGCACCCGAGCGTCCGTGAGAAATACAAGATCAGATGTGGTGGTCTACCTCAGAAATATGCCCAGTTCATTTTTAAACACCACGTCAGTTTTGAGATGTGCAGCGAGTGGACAAAAAATGTAAATTATGAAGGCAATAAACACAAGATGGGTCTTCCTGCAAATTTAAGGTGAACAATTATGGAAGAAGTGAAGTGCTATTTTAATTTTAACAGTCAACTTGTGAAAACCGTCAAAGACTGCATCAATGCCCTGCTGAGGCATACAAGGGTTCTTCCCTGGAAGTCCTTCGACCTGGTTGACCACTACTAGTTATAAATGTATTAAGAAATATAGATGTGCCGCCAAAGTTTTTAATCTAAAAAAAAGACAGTTGATTGTTTAAAAGGATTTAATTGTTTAATACTTTTTAAATCAATTTGTCTGGAGCTGGTCAAAGAGAACGCGCAGGAAAAAACCCTCCTTGTTGCAGGAAATTCTCCCGGCAATACTGGAAGATAAAACACAGTGCTCCAATCCATGCATGCCAAGTCCATTCCCCCCAAACCGCCAAAACCAAATGTAAACCTCTTGTCCTAATGTAAAGTGCTGTACCCGAAGCCATGCATATTTAGTCTCCCCCCCCCTCCCAACAAAAGCAGAAGATACAGTTCTGAATAATTATGGTCTGTACTGGTGTCATGGTCCTTTTACTCTAGCTCCTTTTAGCCTTTTAGCCGAGGATACACAGAAACAATTTTCCCACTTAAATGTAGCATTGTTGTGGCAATATTAACTTTAAAGTTCCAAAGACATTTAAATATATAAAAAATGCATTTATACTGTACTGTACAGAATACAGTACAGTACAGTTTGTACAAAATACAGTATAAAGCTAGAACATTTAAGTGTTTGCTTCTATTTATATACACCAACAGCAGTAGTACTGTACTACAGTCTAGCAGATACAGTATCTAGAGACTCCATGAGGAAATGCACTGTATCTTACTGTAAAGTAATTTAATTAGGAACATCAAGACACTCACGTGCAGAAATGTGATGACACGCATGTTCGTTTCAACAAGGTTCCAATTTGCCCTACACGCATGCGCAGAAATGTGATGACACACATCCGTTTCAACAAGGTTGCAATTTCAGAAACACGCATGCGCAGAAATGTGACAACACACATGTGCGTTTCAACAAGGTTCCAATTTGAGAAACACTCATTTGCGTAAAACATATTTTACATTCGGCAGAAGAGGGAGGCGATGTTGAATTTTTGTATTTTTGGCTAGGGAGCACAGAAATTACTTCTTTCCCATGTATACTGTATGAACACATAACATTCATAACGTTATTCATCTAATTACCATTAAACACAATTGAAGTACTGTATGGCAATAAAAGACACATTGAATTGCAATTAGATCTTTAAGACAACAACTTGCGATCACCCACTTCAGTTTATCGACGATATTGCAGACAACGCTAAAATGCTATTTTCTGGACTAGATCAAAACAATACTAATCTCGCATTTTAACATGAGAATATCTCGATAAATCAAGCTCCATCACCCGGTAAGCAAAGAGATCCAACGCATGAAATGTTCAAATAACGGCCACTGCATCTGTGTATATATATATATGTGACATACACAAAAATGAATACCGCATCAACAACCAAAAAATAAATGCAGTGTCTAAACCTTATAATTAAGGCGGTGCTAGGGGAATAAATTAGATATAGAAACACAGAAAAGGAAACCTCTAAAAAGCACTCAGACAATTTTTGCAAAATAATAATAGTAATTTATTAAATCAAAATAAGATGTAAAACAAAAGAACAGCTAGCTGAAACCCTGCCTAACTGAACAAAATAAATTTAAATAGGACAACCCCAAAAAGAAAAAACCTTAAGACTACCATAAAAAAACTAACCATAATATGATCAAAACCTCAGAACATATAACCACTATGGGATAAAGTACCCATAGTGATCCACAACCGGCCGGTCGTATAAAGGAGATAATGAACAAAAAAAGAGACCAATAAAGGAAAATAAAAAATAAACCTCTAAAGAAAATAAATGAACAAAAGATGGTAGAATATAACAGGCATACTATGCTAGTGTACGGGGCACTATAATAGGAAGTCCTCTAGGCATGAAACTATAGATATAGTACATGACAGCAAAAAATATTATTTAAAAGGTACTTCAATGACCCAAACACAGATATCAGAAATGACATATAGAGGAGAGAGACCCATATAGATGAAAGCAGTATAGTGACTGCAAGGTGGTAATAGTTCATGAAGATTCTCAGCTCCTGTATGACTGTGGTGACTGGAAAGTCCTGGATACACGTAGCCACGATCACAAAAAGTTACATCAAGGGGTATTCACAGTAAATAAAATGTCCAAATAGAGTGCCAGCAGGCAGGGCCAGCAGCATAAAAGTCCCACCAATGCGTTTTGCCCACTAAGGCTTCTTCTAGGGTGGTATATATATATATATATATATATATATATATATATATATATATATATAGCAACTGTAAATATTACTGTTTGTTAGTTTGCATGTCTTAGACAGGTCTGCAACCCTGTCTTTCACCATTATCACCCAGCACACTATATATATATATATATATATATATATATATATATATATATATATATATATATATATATATATATATAGACAAAAAAAGAGAGAGAGCGCACGCCCCATAGCATAATACTGCATAAAAATTTATTAAAACAAGGAAGGGGATGGGAAATGGGGGGGGTAGGAATCGCACTCACAAGATGCAAATGGTTAAAAGGCAATTTGTGATTATATCACCACCATCCGGTTCTGGATACTGGAACACGTCTCCGTGGACTCCTTCAGGGCTGCCTATTTCCTATTATATTTGAAGAGGCGTTTAAAATTATTTTCCCCCATTCTTCATTTCATTTTCATATTTATATTTTCTATTTTTAATTTTTAATTTAGTTTTCCCAACTAAAATATAAATTTTATATATATTTGTTTATATAGAATATTCTTTATAGTAGGAGTTCCTATGCACTATACATAAATTTAGTCCACAATTATTAATATCCAAACCTTGTCCTCCCTCTCTTCAGCTCTCTATTAACCTATTGTATTTTTACAGGGGTTTAATTGTGACTATTAAAGGTCATTCTTTCCCTGTCTCTGTGGAAATAAGTTAATCCAATTTCTATATCCTATAGTATTTGAGGCACTAAGTGTAATAAATTGAATACTAAGGAACAAATATAATATGTTTGTATTTTTAGTATACAGAGATATATAAGGGATATACAGATATAATCTATTAACCCATAAGGGAATATATCACTTTTTAATATACATCAATTTTTTCTCTATATACATTCATGCCTTATATAGACTATGGGTCTTAAATCCTTCTCTATGTATATATGGATATGGAATTGGAATATATGGGTAATTTTGTTCTGTTTATGATGTAGATCAGTTAGATCTGAATTTATTGTTTTAATTAATGTAATCTTGCTTTTATATGTTGATCATGTAGTGCAATGTATGGTATAGTTATTCACACCTATGGAGAGTGTGAAAAATAAATTTTGAATACATCTTGTGAAACATTTATCTTGTGGATTTTCCTAATGGGAAACCATCAAATATAGTTTGAGAATAATGTTTGGAAATATACATTGCAGTACATTGATTGATGAATATATATGATGTCAAAATGTTTGAATTTTATTGTTAGTGTTAAAAAATAATGTCATGATATCCTTTCTGTTCCCATATTATTGTTCATTATTGTATATTATTGTGTTGTAATTGCACATTTGTAATTATTTTATGCTCATTCCTGAAGTGCATTAGTCCCTATCAGCCCTTAGAAAACTAGTCCTTTATATAATTAGCATATATGTTATGTATTAGCTTCATTTAATACCACCACAGGTTGTATTAATCACCCGATCACGGGTTGCCTGGCAACGGACTGGTTATTTAAGGGCAGGACTTGATTACTTTCTACATCAGCCCTTTGAGAAAGTTACCGGTCAGGTGACGAAACGCGTTAGGGTACTGAGAGCGCGATTACGTCATCACGACGACGCCGCGCACGCGCAGCAGCCTACACCAAGCGCGGGAATCCGATCGGCGGCCATTGGAAGTGTGAGCTGGAGTTTTGGACTCTATACAGACAGCGAACGGAGCCTTTAACATCTGGTCCCTGGTGATCGTGTCTGGCAGCCCTGAAGGAGTCCACGGAGACGTGTTCCAGTATCCAGAACCGGATGGTGGTGATATAATCACAAATTGCCTTTTAACCATTTGCATCTTGTGAGTGCGATTCCTACCCCCCCCATTTCCCATCCCCTTCCTTGTTTTAATAAATTTTTATGCAGTATTATGCTATGGGGCGTGCGCTCTCTCTCTTTTTTTGTCTGTAGATATCTGTGGAGTTGGTTTACCCTGTGTGAGAGCAGCCTAAAGACCCCTTTCAACATCAGACATCCTATCATCATGGACTAATTATGGAAGGACTGGTTGGAGTTTTTTGATTTTTGTGTCTTTCTTTTTCTCTTTTTTGAGCACGTTCATGCACTGTTTTGTATACTTTTATTGGTTGTGTTGTATCCATATGCACTAAGGTCACATTAGTATATTGAGATATTAACCCTTTCATACATCATTCACTTTACACAACTTTTTATTCATTAACTATAGTCATATTTAATTTATTATATCACTAATATATATTTTTATTTTTTGGCGCCACACTTTTTTGTGTTTTATATATATATATATATATATATATATATATATATATATATATATATGAAAAAAGAAAAGTGCGCAAATATAACTTACAAACAGTAACCTGTGTATAAGTGGATGCTGCCACAATGTAAGGAAAACACACAATTCCAATATATTGAAGGGTAAAGAAAAAACAAAAGGCCCAAACCACTGACCACAATGCTTAAGTTATTAAACAATAACAATATAATAATGATGCAATGAAAGTCCCATCTGTAGAATCCTGGATTGAGTGGGATCTATAAATGAAAAAGATAGCCAAATATGGTGAAGTAAGTATGTATTAATGACACACAGCGTAAGCACAGATCCTACTTATGAAATCACAGAGTAAAATGTGCATGTCAGGATAAAAATCCTTGTCAGGAACTGTAACACAGGAACTGTTAGCCGCAATTAGCCGCATGAATCACTTCAAAAGACGCCGTCTGGTTCCAACATCAGTATATGTGGATCTCCTCCTCCTCAGCTCCTCGGCTGGAAATCTCGCGATATTTGCTTGATGACGCTCCGCTTTCGCTTCTGAGTAAACAGAAGCTCCTCCATGGGTGAAATCAGCCACAAATGTTGCTAATAGCGGTTACAGAGTTCCAATTGCCTTGAATAAGGCATACAGTCCAGCAAGTATATAAAATCCAAGGGACAAAGTCAAGACAACCTTACCTCACACAATATCCACATATACTAACGTTGGAACCAAACGGCGTCTTTTGGAGTGATTCCTGCGACTAATTGAGGCTAACAGTTCCTGTATTACAGGTAGTCAGGAGTTCCCCGCTTCAGCTTAGGAGCGTGAGCGCGGGAGTGGCCTCTTCGTGAGGAATGGCCTCGGCCCATGATGCCAGTCTCAGCAGGGGGAGACAGCAGGCTGGCCGAAGTACACCGCAGGGCAGCGTTGAGAAACCAACGCTTCAGCACAGAAGTCAGGAACGGGCCCCCGCATGGAACTAGCAGGCGGCCTCAGGAAACAATGCTTCAGCAGAGAAGTCAGGAACGGGCCCCCGCATGGAACTAGCAGGCGGCCACAGGAAACAACGCTTCAGCAGAGAAGTCAGTAACAGGCCCCCGCATGGAACTAGCAGGCGGCCTCAGGAACTAGGGGCAAGAACCAGAAAGGTTAGTACTCGAGGATACAAGCCAGGGTTGCTAGTGACAGAGACAGTAACGTCCAGGGTAGGAATTTATGCTCGGCACTGTTTCAGTGCCAATGCCCAGGATATAAAGGGCGGAGATCCAATCACAGGACGAGGGTGTGTGAGTATTCCTCCAATGATGAAGCACATGGCAGAAGCTGCAATGAGAGGCAGCACATGTGCCATTGATTGCCAGAGGAAGCTTTTGCAAATGCAGAAGTTTGCAAAAGCTATAATCAAAGCCAGGAGCGGATTCCTTACAGTACCCCCCCCCCCCCCCCCTTCAGGTGAGACCTCCTGACGAACAGGGTCCATCACAGATTAGGGGGACATGGAGTTGTTTCTAAACCTCCTTAGGAGAGAGGTGGCGTTGAAAGCCCATGGTTTGTTGGGATTCCTTACAGTACCTCCACCACTGGGTGAGAAGCCTTGGTGGACAGGACCATTCATAGGTCTGGGAGACATTGAGTTGTTCCTGAATGTCTCAGGCGAGATTTAGGTCCAAAATCCAGGTGTACATTGGCGAGTGCTGCAAGGAACAGTGGTGGCACTGTGGTTTTTGGTACATGGGCAATGGGACCAGGGGACTCCGGAATAGGGACATCAGAAGGGCAGCAGCCAGGTGTCCGGTGCATAGTAATAATCCAAGAATACGGGACACAGGACACTGATTGTAGGACAAAAATTACATTGGGGAATCCGGGGCAGACAATGGCCTTGGTGGAATCAGCATGTAAGAAGTTGCGAGAGTCTTCAGCTCCCAAGGAATTCAGGGTGGTGGTTAGCGAGGGTATAGGGTGGGCGGGTTCACTGCAAGATATTGGAGCAGTAGTCTTGATACGAACCAGGCTTGTAATCCCAAGCAATTCGAGAGAGCTGGTAGTAGTGTTTACGTAATTGTTGGTTGTGGTACATGCAGTTGCAGGATCCGCCTCCTTTGGCCTCTGAAATTTGGGGTGAATCAAATCCAAAGTTATGGTCTTGGTGAAGGGCATAGAAAGCATCACGGAGATAGTAGGGAACAGCACGTCCAAACCCATAGTGGGGCCATCAAGAACAGGGATGGATGCCTCAGGCAAAGCAACGAGGTCCAGCATGAGTGTCTTCGTCCTAGAGAATGAAGACATGCAATCCAGAAAGGGCACTTCAGACACCGCACAGAAACCTGTTTGAAAGGTGAGAAAACAGATCTTATCCGAGAAAGCAGGAAGCCAGGTAAGCGGTGCAACAGGCTTAGGAATAGAAGTCTTGGGTTTAATGCTGGGTACCTCCAACACAGAGAAGGAAAACAGAGAACCAGAGCTTGGCTTAGGAGTGGAGGTCCCAGGTACCCTGGTCTCGCATGATACTGTGGGAGAAGCAATGCGAAATATTACTGTTTTAAACATAGGGTTCTTAACATCGGTATTTCCAGGCACCTTCCTGAGAGGTAACCGTAGTTTTGCGACAGGACAGTCAATAGTAAGTACCCCAAGTCTTGTGGGAGACACAGAGAAATACAAGTCCATCTTAAAGACGGGGTTTTTTGAAAAAAGGGACACAGCGGGTATTACTGAAAGTTCCAAATGCGATACCCCTGAGTTCGTGGTAGTAGACATACAGTCAGTAGTGGATACCCCGAATACTGTGGGCGAATCAGCATGAAACAGTTTTATTAAAGGAGTGGGCATCCCAGACTTAAAGTCATCTTTAATCATCCCGGAGGCTGTGGCATGATCCGTGAAAGAAACTGGGGTAGACTTTCCAATAGAAACAAGGCACATCTTGCTTGTAACTGAAGTGGGTGATTGAGAACCAGCAGGAACTGAACTAGCTACTGTAATAAGATCAGAGAACATTGTGCTTGTTTCTGAATTGGGTCCCTGAGAATTCCTAGTGAGGGCATCAGACACCATAGGAGAGTCAGTGATAGGGGTCTTAGAACCCATTACAGGAATTGCAGGTATCACAGACTTAATAGGAGAAATACCTTGCAAAACAGGAATCTTAGAAAAGGTGATAGGCATCTCACAGACTACCACAGAGGTGGAGAGCAGGCAGTTAGGCTCTACCTCAGGAGTCAGAGAGAAGCCAAGGGTTAACACAGGGAGTACTGGGGAGACCCTAGAAGCTATAAGGGGAGACTCAGAGCGTAGTAAGGGATCAGGGACAGATAAGCTGATCTCTGAAGTGATAGCCTGAGGGACCGTAGATGGGAGGCTAATAGCCATCACCGGTCCCAAGGAGACAGACTTAGAGTCAAGGACAGGAATAACAGATAGGACAAACAGAAGTGAACTAGGGAATGTTGCTTCTGCAACAGAAGTTTTAGCAGCGGCAGAGCTTAACTCAGCGGCTGCTGGAAAACTTTTAACTACAGTGAAAAGGGACTGCAGGTTTACAAAGTCAAGGGAAAAGGGAGTTTTAAATTGGAAAACCTGATCCTTCAAAAAGGAGGGCCCTAACTGTAATTGTACTAAGGGAGCAACAGCAGATACGCTGATCTCAGAAGGGGTCACTTGGAAAGGGGCATAATATGTACTGTTCACTTTTAATCCTAGGATTTGAGAAGAAGAGAACACAGACAGTACAAGGGGGGCAACCACAACTGTGCTGGTCTCTGAAGTGGGTATTTGGGAAAGAGTGTCTGGGACATCAGAAATGACTACAGATTCCACGAAAAGGGGTCTATGCTCAGAAGCAGGGATTTCAGCTCTCTGAGTGACAGACGGGGTCAGCGACATACCTAGGAGTGGGGATTCTGCGAACAGGCTTAGGGAAACAAACGGTTCCAGAACACTTTTAACTGAGCCAGTATTATTGCCGAAAGTTCAGGGGGCGTAGCCCTGAGAATTTTAACTGAGTCAGGGGACATCAGGGGTTCATCCTCTGAAGCTAAGGAGTTGTCCTTGTCTGGCGGACTACAGGGATTTACCATGGGAGGTTCATAGGGCTGACATGCAGGGGTTAACATAGGAAAAACCTCAAGGGTTAAGTTAGGCTGTACCTGAGAATCAGGAAAAGATATGCTAGTCTCCGAGAGTGGGGACATAGGGTTTTCAGCTTATTGCCCTAGAGACCTCAGCTTAGTCTGCGGGATACAAGGGTTAACAATGGGGACCTCAAATAGCAGACTAGCAGGGGTTAAAACCGAAATAAACTCGGGAACAGAGCTTAGAAATTCTGGTTTAGAAAGAGAGGGCAAACAGGATTCATTCTTTGGTGCTAGGGAAGACACACTGACCTGGGGGATGCAAGGGTTTACAGTGGGGGACTCATAGGCCTGTCTAGCAGGGGTTAAGACAGGAATAACCTCAGGGAAAGAACCCAGGGAGGTTAACTCAGGACTAGGGGCCGTGGCAGCTTCTTCCTTAGCAGGGAGTGACAGGGAGATGGTTTGGCCTTTCTTAGGAGTGGGTAGTAACCCCACAGGTTTAGTAACAGGACTGGCAGCATAGAAATTGTGATTAGAAAGTGCGTAGGCAGCGAGAAGAGGGTCCCGCTCACTTATGATTAAGTCAAGATCTTGGCATAACACACAGGTGGCATCTAGAATCTGATCTAGAGTCTTTTGTTCTGAAGAGGACAAAACCCAGGACCGTTGGGAGAGCAGGGCCTGTTGAGACTTTCTTTCCTCATTAAATTGCTGAGATCTAGTAAGGAGTTCCTTACGAATCAGTCTTTCCTGAGGGGTTAAACCTTCATACAAGAACGCACTCTCAGGCGGAGGCAGTGTCTCAAACAGGTAATGTCTTCCAAACAGGGACTTGTACGCAGCCTGGGACATAGGTACAGTAAAAAATGTACCCACCCCCGCCACGGTGCGGTCCGGTTTTGTGGGGCCGAGCATACTGTTACGATTGTGCTCGCTACAAACCGGGACCGGACCGCGGGGCTGAGGTGGGGTTATATAATCACCGACCTTAGTCCGCGCAGACTGATCATGAGTGCGCAGTTCGTAGTCGTACGTAGCAGGGTCAGGATTGGAGAAGGCAGCATCGTCGTTATTCAAGCAGGAGTTCGGCAACAGGTAGTCAGGAGTTCCCCGCTTCAGCTTAGGAGCGTGAGCGCGGGAGTGGCCTCTTCATGAGGAACGGCCTCGGCCCATGATGCCGGTCTCAGCAGGGGGAGACAGCAGGCTGGCCGAAGTACACCGCAGGGCAGCTTCGGGAAACCAACGCTTCAGCACAGAAGTCAGGAACGGGCCCCCGCATGGAACTAGCAGGCGGCCTCAGGAAACAATGCTTCAGCAGAGAAGTCAGGAACGAGTCCCCGCATGGAACTAGCAGGCGGCCACAGGAAACAACGCTTCAGCAGAGAAGTCAGGAACGAGCCCCCGCATGGAACTAGCAGGCGGCCTCAGGAACTAGGGGCAAGAACCAGAAAGGTTAGTACACCAGGATACAAGCCAGGGTGGCTAGTGGCAGAGACAGTAGCGTCCAGGGTAGGAATTTATGCTCGGCACTGTTTCAGTGCCAATGCCCAGGATATAAAGGGCGGAGATCTAATCACAGGAGGAGGGTGTGTAAGTATTCCTCCAATGATGAAGCACATGGCAGAAGCTGCAATGAGAGGCAGCACATGTGCCATTGATTGCCAGAGGAAGCTTTTGCAAATGCAGAAGTCTGCAAAAGCTATAATCAAAGCCAGGAGCGGATTCCTTACACTGACAAGGATTTTTATCCTGACATGCACATTTTACTCTGTGATTTCGTAAGTAGGATCTGTGCTGACGCTGTGTGTCATTAATACATACTTACTTCACCATATTTGGCTATCTTTTTCATTTATAGATCCCACTCAATCCAGTATTCTACAGATGGGACTTTCATTGCATCATTATTGTATTGTTATTGTTTAATAACTTAAGCATTGTGGTCAGTGGTTTGCGCCTTTTGTTTTTTCTTTACCTATATGTGTGTGTGTGTGTGTGTGTGTGTGTCTGTGTGTGTGTGTGTGTGTGTGTGTGTGTGTGTGTGTGTGTGTGTGTGTGTGTGTGTGTGTGTGTGTGTGTGTGTGTGTGTGTGTGTGTGTGTGTGTGTGTCCGCTCCATAATGAACCGGCCAACTTGAATTTACATTATCAATGGTGAGATTAATTGAATTCTGCAGTATTCCTACTTTCTTTCAAATTCCTGTGTTAACGATAAAATCTTTTTTTTAAAGTAACTCATCTAGTGCAATCAATTCGTAAATGAACTTGGAGATGCTATGTTCTTCGATGTGATTCAATTGGTATTTTGACATTCTTACATATGATAAGCTGCCATCTGGCATGAAGTTTGTTTCTACAAACTAAATGGGAAATTGGAAAAGAGACAGTGGAAAAGATCTTCTCACGGTAAATTCAAAAGAGCTTTCGACGAGAGATTTAAAAGAATAACCACTCTAGTTCTAACAGGAGGAGAGGTTTCTTATAATAGTTGATGTACTATAGTAAATCTGATTACTTTTGAGTGCTGTTTGTCATATATTTTGTGAATGACAAAGCATAATTGTGCTAACTTCTTAGTAAACTTTGTTGATTCGTTGTGTTAGTTGCTTTGTGTATAAAGGTGGAATCATGTGTACATTTATAATGCCCACTCATACAGCAACATTATTTAACTACTACTTGCGTTAACAAAAGGTTTTCAGTATAAAAAAAAAATTAAAAGAAATGTCACTAATGAACATCTCAAAGGTATATCATTTGACAGTGGTTAAATAGTTCAGTGGGAATATTATGTAATTCTTATAATTAATAGTAAATGTAGTGCCAGCCAGGAAAGATGCCAAACAGATGTCAGTGATAATTAAAGCTTCTAAGCATCACCAAAATATTTTTCTTCTTGTGGCACTAAGTCATTCGTTGACAGTGAATTAGACTGAAAATCCCAAAACAAAAGTCATAGAAAATAATTGTGAAGGATCCCAATCACTGAAATACAAGACGTTTGCTGTAATCTGCTTTTGTTACAAGAACAAGATAGAATGTCATTTTCTTCCATGAAAAGACAATTGTATATGGTTGATGCCCAAACAACTATTGATTGTACCACTAGTTCTTTCCTGAGAGCACTTTATGTTCACCTGGGATCTAAAAAGGTGCATTTCAGTAAACATGTCATGCTTTTTTTATTACCAGCAATCATTTTCCATTTTTATTTAAATTACCTTTAACAGACCGTTAAGGTTGCCCATTGCTGTCTCCTTTTGATTCTTTTCCACCTTCAATGAGCAGCTGCTTTAACAGCTGGTGTGTCTGAGTCTCCTGCAGAGCTTCACTATGTAGGAGATGGGAGGTCATGTAGCAGAGTTTTAGCGCTGCCTAATGCATATCCTTTAGTTTGACAGGTTACGGAATGATATTGTTCTTATGGGGAACGATTATAGGATGATGGAATTATGGATCACATTTTAATCATGCGACTGTTTGAGATGGGTGAATAAGGAAATGATCACCCCTGTTCACCCGATTTCCTTTGTTATGTGAATGCTGCACTTAGTGTAGTGAATTTCAAAAGCAACTTAGAAGTATAAGAGAAAACATTGACAATGGCCATAGCAATTATCATACTAAATGGCCATTCTAGTTAATAGAGATTACTCTACATTATCTTGTATCTCTATTTCATGAAGAAGGCAATGAAGAATCTCAAGGGGCAGATGGAACAGATGAAACATGAAAACAAAGAAAACATAGGAAACACATGGTACATGCTACACTATTTGTCCTTTATTTATTCTTTTTTTCATGCTTCACCTGTGTAACGGTTTGAGGGCCCCCCAATCTCATGTTGGCCCCTATATGCATAATCTGCCCCCAGTTACATATCAGTGTAGTGTGGTGCACCTGCTGGCTCACAGGACTACTGAGTCTCCCGCTGGTTGGTAGTGGGGATTTCACCATGACAGACGTATGAGGTAGTGCTGAGTTCTACTCACAGTTGGTACAGCGCCTCCATCCCTTCCAGATCCCCACGATAGCAGGGAGGAGTTTCTGGAAGAGAACTCCTGGGTGCATCTTCTTGCTTAATAGCTCCAGTCTCAGGCAAGAAGGGTCTCTTGAACAAGGGCATCTTTATTTTCAACAGCCATGGCAGACTGCCCATCATAGCGGCCAGTACTAAGCCGCACATCTTGTAACTGCACTTCCTTAGGAAGGTCCCTCCTGACTCTTTAATCAGCCAGGTATATTTCTGCCACCTCTCCCCTAAGGGAGATTACCAGCTGTGCCAGAGTCCTGGACAAGTGGGGTCTGCTTGTCACTCTCTGCAACTCACACTTGAACAGTGAAAACAAAAGAAATTAGTGCGCAGCTAATACCTAGTACTTTACAAGAAGTGACCTGTGCACCGTGATTAGGAAACAATATTGTTAACCTTGTATGAGGGTGACACTTGACGTTGGTCTGCAGCCTCTCTTGGGGGTGGCTCGACACCCCAGGAACTATACAAAAAACAGAAAAACAAGGCGCACAACGCACATAGTGTAATAGAGTATAAAACGTGACTTTATGGTTAAAAATAAATAAATCTGCATACATCAAGGTAATAATTACAAGCAGTTGGTTGTTAGGTTTACCACACCATGTGATGACCGGAGGTAGCACCCTTGGTAAGTACCAGCAGGGGGTGTAACAGCAAGCGTCTCGTCTGCTTCTTACTTTACAGTTGCGGGGATCACAGCAGGGGATGTGTCAGCAAACGTCTCATCTGCTGCGGGCTCCAATGTTGTGTGAATGTCCTATAGTAGGAGTCCCAGAGCACACGGCTCCAAGCGGCGTGTTGCTTCTTGCGGGGCTTCTTGCGGGGCGCCCGGCGATGACGTCACAAATCGCCCAACAGCTTCCGGCAACCTTCTCCTGGAACGCACAGCGTGCGTGTCAAGTTAGAAGTTCCTAGCCGAACGGAGTGTACAGCGCACATGCATCAAATAAATCAGCTTACTGACAGTGTCCAGAGACGCTACAAAATACTTTGGGGAAACGAGCAAAGACACCCTTCTTTCCAACGCGTTTCGTAACACTAGGTTACTTCTTCAGGGAGTGTATGCATAATGATGGAGGTTGTGCATATATATACCAAACTTCCTCCAATCAGAGCTGCGGTGTCTAATTGCTGTATCATTAATTACATGTGTAGCTAATTGCTTGTGATTACAAACACAGAATGCTGTGTCTCACAAAGCATAAAAATACAATCATATCAATATAAAATATATAACATTGCATATCTAGGTCAAATACACAAAAATTATACATATAACATATAAAATCGGCGCATGAAGAATGAATCTTCTGAAAGAGAAGAGCCAATGTTAGAGGCACAGAATTACAATCATTCAAGATTCAGGGACAAATAAGAGCAGTGGTAATAGAAAGAGACTGTGGTCTAATATAGAGACCAAATATCAATGTCCTCATTTAACCCCTTAGGGCTCAATGAGTTCATTTGATATATCCAAAAAGTCTCTTGTTGTGAGAGATTTTTTAACCTATCACCTCCCCTTCTTTCATTGGGAACTACTTTGATACCTTTAAATTTTAGAGTGGAAGGGTCTTTGTTATAGTATAGTGCAAAATGACGGGAGAGACTATGTTTCTCATAGCCTACTTTTATGTTCCTAATGTGTTCCTGTATCCTAGTTTTTAGGCATCTTTTTGTGCGGCCTATATACTGCAGGCCGCATGCACAGTTAATCATATAGACCACATATGTGGAATTACAGTTGATAAATGAATCAATCGTAAAAATCTCACCAGTTGTGAATGACTTAAAAGTTTTTCTCTCTGGGTGAATGTATTTACATGTGGAGCACTTCCCACACTGAAAGTTCCCTATTGGCTTATCTCCAAGCCAAGTAGATGGTTTGACAGGATTGGAACCCACATCACTAGGGGCTAGTGTATTTTTCAGGTTTTTCCACTCTAAAATTTAAAGGTATCAAAGAAGTTCCCAATGAAAGAAGGGGAGGTGATAGGTTAAAAAATCTCTCACAACAAGAGACTTTTTGGATATATCAAATGAACTCATTGAGCCCTAAGGGGTTAAATGAGGACATTGATATTTGGTCTCTATATTAGACCACAGTCTCTTTCTATTACCACTGCTCTTATTTGTCCCTGAATCTTGAATGATTGTAATTCTGTGCCTCTAACATTGGCTCTTCTCTTTCAGAAGATTCATTCTTCATGCGCCGATTTTATATGTTATATGTATAATTTTTGTGTATTTGACCTAGATATGCAATGTTATATATTTTATATTGATATGATTGTATTTTTATGCTTTGTGAGACACAGCATTCTGTGTTTGTAATCACAAGCAATTAGCTACACATGTAATTAATGATACAGCAATTAGACACCGCAGCTCTGATTGGAGGAAATTTGGTATATATATGCACAACCTCCATCATTATGCATACACTCCCTGAAGAAGTAACCTAGTGTTACGAAACGCGTTGGAAAGAAGGGTGTCTTTGCTCGTTTCCCCAAAGTATTTTGTAGCGTCTCTGGACACTGTCAGTAAGCTGATTTATTTGATGCATGTGCGCTGTACACTCCGTTCGGCTAGGAACTTCTAACTTGACACGCACGCTGTGCGTTCCAGGAGAAGGTTGCCGGAAGCTGTTGGGCGATTTGTGACGTCATCGCCGGGCGCCCCGCAAGAAGCCCCGCAAGAAGCAACACGCCGCTTGGAGCCGTGTGCTCTGGGACTCCTACTATAGGACATTCACACAACATTGGAGCCCGCAGCAGATGAGACGTTTGCTGACACATCCCCTGCTGTGATCCCCGCAACTATAAAGTAAGAAGCAGACGAGACGCTTGCTGTTACACCCCCTGCTGGTACTTACCAAGGGTGCTACCTCCGGTCATCACATGGTGTGGTAAACCTAACAACCAACTGCTTGTAATTATTACCTTGATGTACGCAGATTTATTTATTTTTAACCATAAAGTCACGTTTTATACTCTATTACACTATGTGCGTTGTGCGCCTTGTTTTTCTGTTTTTTCACACTTGAACAGCCTTGAACACTGCAGACAGGCTAGAACTCTGGATGAACAGACTTGAACTCCTAACTTTAGGAAGTGATTCGTAATATATAGGTTCCAGAAAGACCCACCTCTGAGTCACTAACAGTGGACACAGAGCATGCTGTCACTTCCTTGGCTACATGTTACATACCGGCGGGAGTGCCATAGTCCTAGCTATTCCCTGCTCTGATTCCTGCTCCACCACTCCCTGTTGCTTTGGGTGCTTACACGCTCCAATCTGCCCCTTTCGATGTCCTGCGCTGAGGCAAAATTGCTGTGTGCAGCCATGCCCCCGCTCACTCTGCTCATGGTGCATCCTGTCCTTACAAAGCTCTCCAGTCCAGATCCTGGCACATCCAGGCATCCGCCGCGGGAACCCACCTTGCTACTAAAGATGGGTATATGCAGCAAAATCTGTTTTACTCCACAATCCGCTCCGTGGTGCGAAATCGGTAGACGGATTTGATCCAGTCTTTATCAGCGTTGATTTTTCGCAGAATCCGCGCTCGCATACAATCCTCACAGATTTTACCCTCGAAAATTGATGATTGATTTTTGTACCTGCTTTTCTGCATTCACTAGATATTTGTATTCTTTCTAACCTGATTTGCTGTGGACCTCTCTCTACTCTCTCTCTCCTCTCTCTCTCCTCTCTCTCTCTCCTCTCTCTCCTCTCTCTTTCATAAGTCCTAGACAGGTCTGCAACCCTGCCTTTCACCATTATCACCTAGCATACAGTGCTTTCACTGCAGCAAGGAATTATGAGAAATGACATGCACATGAGCACATTGTGTCACGCTTTGCCTAAAATCCATTTTTACTTGGAACCCTTATAAACTAATGCTCGCTGTTAACACAGCATGGGATTAGATGCAAATCCAGTGAAACCACTCACAGGCAGCTGATTCAACCTTTTGGGTCTCATCAGTGTTAGGTTGATTGTACTGGCTTTGCAATTTTCACGGTGGAGGTTTCTTGTCACCTTTTCACCCACCATAACTTAAATGTATATTATTAGGGTTACCAGTCCCTCAGTAATGTTTACCCCTGATGAAGTCGCAAAATTCTGACGCGACGAAACGTGTAGGGCTTTCCTTCTGGTTTGAGGGTTGCACCTGAGGAGCCATCTTTTACACGGAGCTGGGAGTGGAGGAACTCTGTAGCCAGTAACATCTCTTCCGGAGGAGGATTGACACGACGTTTAACTGAGGCGCACCCGGAAGTGGAACTCCATTATCTGTTTGTCCGCGAGGCCCAGATTAATATTGCTAATAATATGTAATTTGTAAATTACATTTGTAAAGGGAAAATGACATAAAACCATGTATACTGTATATTTCCTTTTGACCTTACTGAGAACAAGGTCAAGTACAAGAGTATTTTTGGCATTATGCTGTGTAGCAGTGAAGAGAGCTGATTTGAAGCTATTATGTATTATTTACAAGGTACAACAGATACAATTCTATATAGAGGGTGTGCTTATTCCATAACATTCCGGTGCTGCCTGTGGTGATTATTCTTAAAGGTCGTGAGGGCAAGGACGCTTTATTCCTTTCACTGCGTGAATGACAAGTGGAGCATTGCAAAGTATCACAAACCACACCATATAGCCATGTATCCAATGTCCCATATAATTTGACTCCTGTGGAGATGTGTAATATATTACAACCCCCACAGTCGTGTATATGGGCTCGTCTACAGAAAGATTTTTTTTTTGTGGAAATTAACTCCATAGGATGTGACCACTGAGAAAGAAAGATAATTCTTTAAAGGTAATGTAATCAATAAAAGGTTACCATGCATTTTAATTGTAAATTACAGATAAAAAGAGGCTAGTAGATACTGTATGTAGCCCTCTTACCCCCAACCTAAGTGAGATTGGGGTGGGTAGGTGTATCTGACTACTTGTCAGTGTGGTGCTGTACCTGTTTGGCAACCAGGAGGGCTGAGCTTCCGCCACGGGGAACCTGGGTTATATACTTACACTCGGTGCAGCGCCTCCACTGATGAGGGATCCCAACGTGGTGGGAGTGTGCCCTCACCAGAACAACCATACAGTAAATACACACAATGTGAATAAACAGCATTTACTGAGCATGAACGATAACTTGAGGTGAGGAGTTGGAAACAAGCTCCCACTGACGTCACAGTTCTCGCGGGACTCCGACCTGAGTGGGGAATTGCCCAGCACAGAGAGGCGGCGTGAGGGTGTTGTCTGCTATACATGGTGGAGCTACAAAACGTCTGCCTTGCTGTCCTGCGGATACAGAGCTTGCCTGCTGACGTCACAACCCTTGCGAGACTCCGACTGGAGTGAGGAAGTACTCGGCATACAGAGGTGACGTGAATGGTGAATCTGCTAAACCTGGTGGAGCCCCAGAGACGTTTGCCTTGCTGGTATCCTGCACTATTGGCAATTAAGTATACTCATAACTGCTTATATTCTTTATTTGTTTGTGAGTGCGCAATTTTATTGTATTGTATGCCTTTATTTATATAGCGCCATTAATGTACATAGCGCTTCACAGTAGTAATACATGTGGTAATCAAATAAATAACAGATAATATAAATAACAGATCATGGAAATAAGTGCTTTAGACATAAAAGTAACATTAAGGAAGAGGAGTTCCTGCCCCGTGGAGTTTACAGTCTAATTGGTAGGCAGGGAGAACATACAGAGACAGTAGGAGGGAGTTCTGGTAAGTGCGTCTGCAGGGAGCCAAGCTTTATGTATCATGTGTTCAGAATATCCACAGTGCTATCCATATGTTTCTTTAAGCAAGTGTGTCTAAGGCTGAGTCCCCGCTGGCGCTGAGCTCAATATGCTCTTGGCGCGTAGCGAGCTTACCTCTGTGAATGGGAATCCTCCAGTTCACGCTCGCACTGTGCGTGGGCGCTCATGCTCGTGACCGCACGCTCTCTCAAGCTTTGTGCTTGTGGAGACACTGATACTTTCAGGCTCAGAGCAGGAGCTCTGACCAATGGGAAGAGAGAGGGCGTGTTCTAAGGCTGCAGTCCCTGTCACTGCCACAGAGCACGGCTCGGCGTGCACTGTGCGTGTAAGCAGCGCCCCTCAATGGGGGAGGGCCCAGTATGCACCTTCCCGCTGAAGGTGCAGCTGCGCCGTGCTGCAGGGTTTTTTTTCAACTCAATGAAATTGAGTTCAAACCCTGCAACGGAGGCGTGGCAACGCCCCCACCGGTGGTTCACCAAATGAGGGCGAACTAGCCGCGTGACGTAATGGCAACGCCCCTGCAAATCCCCGACCACGCCCCCTCCCGTCGCAAGCTCCTTCTCTCCCTGTCAGACCGCAGATCGCGGTTAGCGCTGTGCAAACGCCACCGCCCCCCCGCCGGACGCGCGTGACACAGACATTACTGGGACCACAGCCTAATGCCCTCTCACTACTGCAAACGCAAACATGGGATTTCTAGCCGAGAGAAGTGGAGGGGGGCAAAACGGACTGCTGTTGTGTGTGGGGTGGGTGGGTGAGGGGCAAAATGGACTGCTGTGGGGTGGGTGGGTGAGGGGCAAAACGGACTGCTGTGGTGTGTGGGGTGGGTGGGTGAGGGGCAAAACGGACTGCTGTGGGGTGGGTGGGTGAGGGGCAAAACGGACTGCTGTGGGATGGGTGGGTGAGGGGCAAAACGGACTGCTGTGGTGTGTGGGGTGGGTGGGTGAGGGGCAAAACGGACTGCTGTGGTGTGTGGGGTGGGTGGGTGAGGGGCAAAACGGACTTCTGTGCTGTGTGGGTGAGGGGCAAAACGGACTGCTTTGGGGTGGGTGGGTGAGGGGCAAAACGGACTGCTGTGGTGTGTGGGGTGGGTGGGTGAGGGGCAAAACGGACTGCTGTGGTGTGGGGTGGATGGGTGAGGGGCAAAACGGACTGTTGTGGTGTGTGGGGTGGGTGAGTGAGGGGCAAAACGGACTGCTGTGGTGAGTGGGGTGGGTGGGTGAGGGGCAAAACGGACTGCTGTGGTGTGTGGGGGGGGGAGCAAAACGGACTGCTGTGGTGTGGGGGGGGGGAAACAGTGGTGTGGTGTGGGGGTGGCAAACAAAGTCATGTGGGGGGGCAAACAAAGTGGTGTGGGGGGCAAACAAAGTGGTGTGGGGTTGGTGGGTGAGGGGCAAAACGGACTGGTGTGGTGTGTGGGGTGGGTGAGGGGCAAACGGACTGCTGTGGTGTGTGGGGGGGAGCAAAACGGACTGCTGTGGTGTGGGGGGGGCAAACAGTGGTGTGGTGTGGGGGGGAAAACAGTGGTGTGGTGTGGGGGGGCAAACAAAGTTGTGTGGGGGGGCAAACAAAGTGGTATGGGGGTGGCAAACAGTGGTGTGGTGTGGTGTGAGGCGGGGCAAACAAGTGGTGTGGGGTGGCAAACAAAGTGGTGTGGTGTGGGGGGAGCAAACAAAGTGGTGTGGGGGGGCAAACAGTGGTGTGGTGTGAGGGGGGCAAACAAAGTGGTGTGGGTCGAGCAAACAAAGTGGTGTGTGGGTGTCAAACACTAGTGTGGGGGGGGGCAAACAAAGTGGTGTGTGGGTGGCAAACAGTGGTGTGGTGTCGGGGGGGCAAACAAAGTGGTGGGGGGGGCAAACAAAGGGGTGTGGGGGGCAAACAAAGTGGTGTGGGGGGAGCAAACAAAGTGGTGTGGTGTGGGGGGAAGGAGAGAAGGGGGAAGAAGGGAGGAGAAAGGAGAGAAGGGAGGAGAAAGGAGAGAAGGGAGTAGATAGATTAGAAGGGGGAGAAAGGAGAGAAGGGAGGAGAAAGGGGAGAAGGGAGGAGAAAGGAGAGAAGGGGAGAAAGGAGAGAGGGGGAGAAAGGAGAGAGGGAAGGGAGAGCAAGGGGGGAGAGAAACGAGAGGGAAGGGGGAGAGAGAGGAGGGAAGGGGCTAGAGGGGGGAAGGGGGAGAGAGAGCAGTGGGGGGGAGAGAGAGAGCAATGTGGGGGGAGCGAAAGAGCAATTTGGGGAGGGAGAGAGAGAGCAATGGGGGGGAGAGAGAGAGCAATGGGGGAGAGAGAGAGAGCAATGGGGGGAGAGAGCAATGGGGGGGGAGAGAGAGAGCAATGGGGGGAGAGAGAGAGCAATGGGGGAGAGAGAGCAATGGGGGGAGAGAGAGAGAGCACTGGGGGAGAGAGAGCAATGGGGGGGAGAGAGAGAGCAATGGGAGGGGAGAGAGAGCAATGGGGGAAAGAAAGAAGGGAGAGAGGAGGGAAGGGGGTAGAGAGAAAATGGACAGACACACACACACACAGCCCATATTCAGCCAATGACACTCCCCCTCCCCTAATAGCCACGCCCCCCCACTCCTGCTCTAAAAATGTTACAGGACAGCGATCGCTCATGCTTGGTGAACTGGTGTCATCACCACGCTCCAACCATGAGCGAGCTCAGCGGCAGCGGGGCCGCAGCCTTAAGGTGGGTCTTAAAGGTGGATAGAGAGGGTGCTAGTCGGGTACTGAGGGGAAGGGTATTCCAGAGGTGTGGGGCAGTCAGTGAAAAAGGTTTAAGGCGGGAGAGGACTTTAGATACAAAGGGGGTAGAAAGAAGACATCCTTGAGAAGAACACAAGAGTCTGGATGGTGCAAAATGAGAAATTAGGGCTGAGATGTAAGGAGGGTCAGAAGAGTGTAAAGCTTTAAAAGTGAGGAGAAGAATGGAGTGTGAGATGCGGGATTTGATCAGAAGCCAGGAGAGGGATTTCATGATGGGAGATGCTGAGACAGATCTAGGAAAGTGTAGAGTGATTCTGGCATCAGCGTTTAGGATAGATTGTAGGGGAGACAGGTGAGAGGCAGGAAGGCCGGACAGCAGGAGGTTACAGTAATCAAGATGGGAGAGTATGAGGGCCTGAGTCAGAGTTTTAGCAGTCGAGCAACAGAGGAAAGGGCGTATCTTTGTTATATTGTTATATTGTGGAGGAAAAAACAACAGGTTTTAGATATGTTTTAAATGTGAGGGGCGAGTGTGACCCCTAGGCAGCGTGCTTGGGCTACTGGGTGTCATGCCTGTATGCCCGCAGACTTGGCAAGACCCCAGTACTGAGGTGGGAAGGGTATTACACCACACACCCACAGCAGTTGGAGCAAGTCCGGAGTGTGGTATAGGGTTGCTGGTCCTGTAATGAGAGTTGTTAATGATACTTGCAACGTCTGTTGGTGTAAGCTTAAGAATGGTCGTGTCCGTGTGCCAATGTCCAGGGTTCCAGAGGGTAGAGTTGTCAGGGTACAAAGCTAGGTCCAAGGATGCTAGAGGTAAGCGAGGTAGAGTCCGTAGCAAGGTTCAAAGGGGTACAGAGAGCAGAGTAGTCCAGAACAAGCAGGGGTCAAAAGCCAGGGAAATCCAAAGTAAACACAGGAGCAGGATACAGCAGGGACACAGAGGGAGCACAGCATAGGTCAGCACACACAGGGAAACAGGAACTATGCAGAGCGAGGAAGAAGAGGACAGACAGGGATTATAAAGGGAGACACACCAATAGGAGAGAGGGGAGGAGCAGAGAGAGAAGTGGGAGACACCAGAGATAGGTCAGGGAGAGAAGAGGAGGAGACAGAAGGGGCAGTCAGGGGAATGGCCTGTAGGGATTGGGAGGAGGAGTCAGGAACGTGACAGGCCAAATAAGAGGGGCGTGTGCGCGCGCTCTCTATAAATTGAGGGTGCGCGCGCACAGGCTGTGACAGGGAGATGGCCCGCAGGGACTGAGAGGAGGGAGCAGAAGGGCGACAGAGCCCAGAGGAGGAGAGTGTGCGCGCGCCCTCTGTCGCTTCCGGTTTTGCAGTTGCCTGCAGGTGAGCAGTGAGAGCTCTGGGAGGTGTATCTGGAGGGAGTCTCTGACCGTGTTGCTGATTATTACATCATCTGGCGGCGGTGGCTCCAGTGCACCTTGCTGAACCAACGGATACACCAGAGGTGGCACCAACGGGACAGGCTGATACATTCCCTTAACAGCTTCAAGGCGATTGAGTATATCTCATAAATGCTATTATTTTTACTCTGTTTGTGAGTGCACTTTTTATATTTTACAATCCCATAAATACTGTTTTATACTTTATCACACTAGGAGTGCACCTGTTTTTTCTTCTTGTTTTCTGCATATATATATATATTTACACAAAAGTCCAACAAGAAAGTATCTTATTCGTTTCTGTTGTTGTGTTGTTGTTGCTATAGGGGGAAGGCCTCTCTGTTCTCCTTGGTCAGCATCCGTGTGTGCTATGGCACTCTCTGTGTCCAGTTATAAAGGTCTTGTCCCCTTGTCTTGCTGTCAGCATAAAGTCCTTCTGTGTTAATCAATACACAATATTTTCCTCAGGTCAGTCCAGTTGTGGGCTAAGGATATCACTACAGTCCTATTTCTCCTTATGTCAGCCCAAATGTGAGCTAAGAAATCTCTCCTGTTTCTCACATCAGGCTTTTTCTAAGTGTCCTAATCAGCCAGGTAGAGTCTGGTTGATTGCCTGTGTGCAATTAACCAGAACACTTCTGGATTTAGAGGCATTTCTCTCAAGCAGTGAAAAGTCCCTGTTTCACAGTATAAAGTTTATATTTGATGATTTACTGTAAACCCGTTTACCTCATGCATTTTACGTTTTTGACTGTTATCTATAGTTTATATTGTTTACAATACAATATACTGAATGCTTGTTCATTTTGTACCAGTAAACAATTTTTTTGAAATCTTGATTATAATCTTGCTTGAACAACATTATTCTCCCAGTCGATTGTATATAACAATGGCACCTTTACATTTCATACTGTGAAAGAATAAAAAGACATACGAAAAACAAAACTCTTCTTGGTGGTTGCACAAAATGAATTCTGAGCAGTTTATAAAACTTTTATGAACAGTAATGAACAGTTGCCGTTTTGTTTGTTATTGTAGGACTAGATATGTAAGAAATTATGATTAATATTATTATCATGCAGTACATTTATTCCTAAAATACCAACATATTCCTGATACTTCAGGGGGTGTGAAAGACTATAACAAAACAATAACACAAGCATACACTAGAACAGTAGATACAAAGGGTTCTTATCCAAAGATCTTACAAAATAAAAAGATTGAATAAGTGGAAACACAGGGTCATAAAGGGGAAGGGGAATTTGGAAAGGTTTCTCCTCATCAGCCTATTGTGTTTATAGTAGATATTGTGAAGATAATAAAATAATATGTGGTGCAAATAGGGATAGAGAATTGGAAACTATAGACAGACATAGAATCCCTAATGAATGCATTCATTAGGGATTCTTGTCTGTATATAGCTTGGAAACACAAGGTGTAGTAGGGATAAGAGGTCTGTGTGGCACCAAGTACCGATGGGCAAATTATTTGTGGGAGCTCACGAAGCTGGTAAACTTCTGTTAGGTATCTACAATTTCTTAATTCACTTTCATTTCTCATACAGCAGACAATAAATAGGGCATAAAACAAGAAGAAGGGGGGGCGAGGGTTTAATAAAACAGTCAAAAAGTATAAATAAAATTGTAACACATCCAACCCTCCTAAATAAAGGAGGCTGAGAACAGCAGGGGGGGGGCAGGAGGAAATGGAAATATATAATATAATCCACTATACTCACACGGTCAAGTGCAAGTACATACAGGACAAGAGGTATCTATAGTAATCCAGCCCTCCAGTGGCAATCTTAGCAGCAAGATGTGGTGGTTGCTGGCAGAAAATCTTCTCTCAAGGGGAATCTTCACTGCGCCATGCTTCTCATTGACTCCCGTGTGGTGTGGTACAAAGATGATGAACCAAGTTTTTAAAATCAGACCAACATTTAATAGTCTAATTAAACAAAACACTCACATATACAAAACTCTCAAATCAGCGCCCGTGGTGTAGTCGTGAGCCCTGCAATAACCTTCTTGCCCAATATCCACAAGAACCTGTTGAAACCACCTGGGAGGCCCATCATTTTGGGGATTGGGTCTCTCAAGCAGAACCTATCTGAGTATGTGGTCCTATACTTGCAAAAGTATGCCACTGGTGCTAGATCCTATCTAAGGGACACATTACAGATCCTTAAAGTTTTGTCTGAAGTATTGTGGCAGGAGGAGTTTACATTGGTAACGTGATGTTACCTCTTTGTACACTTCAATTCAACACAAGGATGGGTATGAGGCAGTTAGAAGAGCACTAGATAGAGACCCGCTAATCCCATCAGAACAAAAGCAATTTATACTAGATGGGAGTCACTTCATACTGACCCATAATGTATTCTGGTTCGATGGAATCCTCTTTTTGCAAAAATGTGGAACGGCAATGGGGACTAGGTTTGCTCCGAGCTATGCAAATATTTTTATGGCTGACTGCCCCCCCCTGCTGTTCCCAGCATCCTTTATTTAGGAGGTTGGATGTGCTACAATTTTATTTATACTTTTAGACTGTTTTATTAACCCCTCGCTCCCCCTTGTTCTTGTTTTATCTCTGTTTCTAAGGGTCTTGATAGTCCCTACTGGGGTTGAAGCAGAAGGGATTTCCATCTCTATAGGCCCCCCCTTATCCATTAGGGGCACCTACCACCGATAGTTGGTATTATTTATCTGTTATCTTCATATGGGACAAATTGCTGGGCCTGATTGTACAGTTAGCACGTAGGTTTCTTCTGTTTCACAATAAATAGGGCATGCACACTATTTGTCTTGTGGTTAGGCATAAATGTGTGACACAACTTACCTCTCCCCCAACTCTGACCTTCTAGGTTACCGGCTAGAGAAAAAGAAATGAGCTGGCGTGTCTGGCATCAGAATGCCTCAGCTGTCTTCCGGCCAGCATCTCAACGAGTGTTCAGCACCGCTCACTGCATTATAACCAATTGTAGTAGTGTGGAAAGGCTTACGTTCATTAAAATGAATGAGCATCTTATTTCCAAGACTATGTTATGACGGTCTCCATGTCACCAGCTTCCTTTGATGAGGAAGTAGAGTAAATCCCAGATTTTAGACATTTTGTTTTTGACTAAGTTGGTCCCAAGTGAAATTAAAATTTACTGACTGAGGTGCCACCAGTCACACCCTGCCCATGGCACATCCCCACTACAATTAGCACCCACCAGTGAATATCACCATCATCAGTGGAGGTTGCCAACTTCTCAGTGGCAACCTTTGATAGTTTGGTTCTTTTTTCCATTTTCGTGGGAGCTCAAACAAGCCAGCTCTTACAGTTTAACAGATAAAACATCCATATTAGTACAGTGCTGGACTTGTGCTATGTTTTTCCTAACTTTTTAATCTCTTTTGCACGGGTGTGCAGCAGAGCCCAAGGACCTACTCTTTTATTTTTATTATCTATTTTATATTATTATGTTATATTACACTAGTGTCCACAACCACCATTATGGTTACCATTATCAGACAGTGATGATCTTTTTATTAAAACAGTCAGCAGCCAATACCTACCGGCAACTACTCACCACCAACTCCAGTGTCTACTCCCCAATACCACATTGTCATCATTAATAAAAAGTGATGATCTTTTTACCAAAATGGCAGCTATATTTGTTATATTGTAACTTTACAATCTATCACTGTAACTATACAGTAGAAAGTCATCAATCTACTGTATAACTATGAAACTCAATTTATAAAACAAACAAACTATTACTGTAAATTATAATTATAACTATACATATATGTAACATATATGTACATTATAAAACGCTGAAAACTATAACTATAAAGAGTGGTGGTTAGCATAAAGAATAAAAATGACCATAAAACATATACATAATCATAAAAAAAATATTAAGAGCAAAAACATAAAAAATAAGTGCTCCTTAATGTCATACAACATCCGGAATAAATTACAATACAAGTAAAAATGGAACTCATTCCAATAACACATTTGATGAAAAAAAAATATTTAAATAAGAGTAAAAATAAAAATAGATTGCAGTATAAGTGATACAGTATATGATGAGCAATCAATAGAGAAAAACAAGCACTATAAAAAGTCATAACAAAAAGTGAACAAAACATAACAGAATGATACTGTATATTCTAGCTATTCCAACAATATCAGCGCTGCTTTTTGATAGTGACTGCCCATATAGTCTCTGTTGACACAATTAGGGTCTCAAAAATAGAAGTGCATCCAAGTGGAGAAATGTTGTGTTTTTTTTTTGTTTTTTTAAAACAGCACTTCATTTAAATACTGGGTAATTGCACTCACATTCCCTAAAAGGATTTAACTGCACCAATACAGTGGCAGTGGATTTAGGTATTTAAACCTTTTAAGGAATGTGAGAGAAATAATTGCCCAGTATTTATGTGAAGTGGTTAGTGATGTGCAATTCTTTTGCTGAAGTGTGTGAACCAGGTAAAATGTGCCTTTTTTTTGGTGGAAAACAATTTGTGAAAATTACACAGTAAGCTTTGCAAAACATTTTGCTGTGCATTAAATGTCAATGTTCAAAGTCACGAGAGCCTATATATAACTATATTTTTTTACTAAATTGTGACAGAGTGGCAAAATTATAAAAAAATTACAAAACTGTCAATTCTTTCAAAATTGTACAAAATTGACATAGTGGTTGAAATTCTGAGCAATACACATTTTTGAGGAAATTTTAGTAAAATGTGCAATTTAAAAATAAAACACCAAATCTTGGCTCGGTAAATTTGAAGACATTTTAACATTTCTACAACAGATGTTTTCAAACACTACACTACTAAACTTATATTTCTCTTTCTTTTTTCCCGCATAATAGTGTTTCTAGTTTTGAGACCCTGACAGGATGCAGAGAGATTTTCCCCACCAAGTTAATTGCAATAAACCCTTGGGCTACCTTTATAACAAACCTGTAGAAAAATGTTGTGCCCAACACTACTGTATTTTTACAGTGTGATTTTTTTGCTAAACGTTTTGCTACAACAAAACATTTTAATCAATTAACAATTTTGTGAAGCAACTTTTAAGACATATGTACAACTTATTTGAAGGGCTGCTTGCAGTGAAGCTGGCATATTCTTTACTAGAGGCAGGCATAAGACAGTAGGAATGCAAGGAAAATGTTCGGTAAACTTCCTTAAATAAATGAGATTTCTGGGCCGACAACAGTGTAATTGGAGGTTAGGTATTCAATTTGATGTGGAATTACATGGGTAGCAAGTGTATAGACTTGCATATGGGAGTGTGACGTAGCAGCCTGTAGGCAAGGTCAGAGAAGAGTCCACACATGCATTTCTGGGTAAACCATAATATTTGAGTGGTTTTATTCTCCACAAAACACCTAAAATATTGGGGCTACTGCCCCTTTAAGGCAAAACACAAAAGCATAAAACAAACATCTATTCCACATTAGGAGACTAAATAAACATTATTCCCGCCCTTTCTGTCTGACTGCCTGGGTAGCCCCACGCAAACTCGGCCATTTAAACAGCCCCCCCCTTCTCAGGACACAGCTCAGCCTCATGGAGGAGTCTTTTGGGCTTCTTTTCTTCTTTCACGACTTCTAATTGAAGAGGCTTTCAACCTTCCCTACAATCTTTTCTGTGTCCACCTACCGGCTGGATCCATGGGCTTGTTTCTCCTTGGTGAGACGTCTTTTCCCAAGCACCTTTTTACTCCAACCAGTCACTTTAGTTTTTTCCAGTGGGGCAATTACTCTGCTTTCTAGACCTGCAGAACGACATTTGACCACCTCCTCTTCCATGTCAATCAATATACTCAACACAGGAGCTGCAGATTCTACATCTATTTCCATCGAACGTCTTACACTGGCGACACAGTTTATTGCACTGCGGCCAGATCCGCAAGCCGGGAGATTTCCCGGCTTGCTAGTGGCCGCCCCTCGGCATGCCGCGCGTCACCGACGCGCGGTCACGCGTCATCGGGAGCGTGCGCCCCCTGCACGCGCGTCCAGGGCTCCCCGAGGGAGCCCTGGTGTCCCGCGATGTGGGGGACGGCGGCAGGGGGTTCCGGGGGACCCGGCGGACCCGGCAGCGGGAGGGAGAGCGCCTCGATCGGAGGGCGCTCTTCCGCTGCTTCGGCGCGCGCCCGTCACCCTCCGGCGCGCGCCAGGCTACTGCTGCGGCCGAGAACGGGCAAATGCTCGAATAAACTCGGCCGCAGCAGTACCTTTTCAGCTTCACCAGATTCTTTACTCATACCTTTGTTTGTTGCCTGTTGGGCAGCTGAAGGTTTAGCTAGTGCTTGCTCAGGTTCAAACTTGGCAATCTCATTTTGCAGTTGAGCGGTGTCCTCAGCCCTAACTGTACCCTTATCTTCATGGGCATTAGTCACTGTGGGATACTGCCGCTTGGGCAGGGCCAATTCCTGTTGTGGAGAAACCTGTACTTGACTGGTCCGCAGAGCCTCACTCTGTTTTAATTCTGTAACCTTTCTCTCCAACATCATCTTTTCAGACTCCAAGGATTTATCCACAAACAGTAAAGTCTTTGCATACTCTTTCTCTCCCTGCAGTACTGTAATCTCATTATCTTTGACCTCAAATGGTTTCAGAGCTTGTTCCATTCTGTTTTTGAAAAAATCAGCCTGATCCTGCAATTTTCCTCTTAGAGCTTCCACCTCTTTCCTGTGGTTGCTCTGAGTTTGTATCCATGCCTCCTTCATCATATTTTGCAGCTACTTCCTGCCTTTTATCACCTGATCAATCAGGAGTTTGACTCACCACATGCCAGAAACCTGACACCAGTGCAGTGTAATGAAAGGAGTTTAACACCTTGACTCCCTTACAGGGAGAGAAAGAGGAATAACAAACATTTTGTTACATATAAATAAATCACGCAGAAGCAAGATTAAACTGGTTGGGAGTATATTACAGTAGTCGAGAGAGAACATTATAAGGGAGTGAATTTGAATGTTGATATAGGTTGAGTAAAAGAAAGGGAAAAGGGAGACCAAAAAGCGCACCAGCACAAACGGAGCAGGAAGAAACCAGGACAAAAAAATGATTAAAAGGGCACTTTAATGTGGCAAAAGACCCATCCAATGCATTTCGAACGTCGCAGCGTTCTTTTTCAAGGATAAAACACAATGTGATAACATCCATTATATACCCTCTTACCTGTGGGCCATTTCGCGCCAAAAATCAGACCCTGATGACGTCATAACAGAGCAACTCAGTGCCGATCTAAGGGCAAAAGGAAGTACCAAAGGCAGTGTGGCCATTTTGGATGTGGGCAAACATAGGAACACAATAACAAAGCTTTATTGACCATTCCAGCAGAACAAAATACATTGCTGCTAACTGGACAAGCATAATTAAACGAAATAAAGCTATATTAAACTAAACTAATGCTTAATAAAGGGTACTATTATATCAAGGAAAAACATGAACAAGGTGGATTAAAAAACTAGCTGTGTTGCAACTAAGTTATATACAAAAAAAAGTTGAAAATAAAAACCTCTAGACATGATTAAAAAAATGTGCAAGAAAAGTAAATTTAAAGACATATTACACATACATACTGCATAACACAGATTGTGTACCTAAATCATAGGAACCAGGGAAATACAACCATTATAAAATATGAAGTATTATCCACAAGATACATCAAAGAACAATTTAAGCTTACATATTAGCATAATATTTGCATGATAAGGCATAGGTTCAAAGGTTATAATGATAAGAATATAATGTCCAATATAATGACAATTGTCTTATTTAATCTGTATTACCAACTAATTACACCATAATACGTCTATCACAAAAATGTTTACAAAAAATGTGTTAGTTGCCAGTCAATGTTCAAGCCCATAGGGAAGCGCGTTTGGAGAGTGAAGATCCAATACGCCTCCCTACGGTCCAGAAGGTTGATATGATCACCTCCTCTAGATTTAGAAATAACTGATTCAATCCCCAAAAAGGAAAAATTATTAATTCCTCCCTGACCACATTCAGTGAAATGTTTTGAGACTGGATGATTAGTGTCTCTCAATTTTATGAGCCTTAAATGCTCTAACATCCTGACCTTAAGGGCTCTAGTCGTCCTCCCCACATACCTCTTGCCACAACCACATGTTATTAGATAAATCACAAATTGACTTTTACAATTTATAAAACTGTTAATCTTAAATTCCTTATTTGGTAATATATTCACACCATGTGGCGGTGGCAAGGCAAACTGGAAAAAACTTTTGGCAGGCTTCATGTGTTTACAAGCACTACAAGAGCCACATTTGAAGGAACCCCTAGTGATAAAAGGTTTTTTGAGACCAGAAGATTTGAGTTCACTTGGTGAAACATGAGATCCAATTGTTCTCGCTCTACGATATACAAAAGTAGGACCAGAATCCACATATTTTTTAAGGACAGGGTCCATGGATAAGACATTCCAATGTTTTGAAATTATAGAGTTTACTTTTCCACTTTGTTTACTAAATTGTGAAATAAAAAGAGGACATTTGTTTTTTAATTCTGTCAGTCCATGTGAGTCCTGTTTAATACCAATTGTCTTAACATTGTTAGCAAGGCGAGAATCTCCAATTGGATGTGTGGGCAACAATGATGCTCTCTCTGTATGTAATGCATTTTCAAATGCAATTGCTAAATGTGATTTGGGGTATCCCCTTTCCAAAAATCTCCTTGTAAGTTCCTCAGACTGAGAAAGGAAACCACTCATAGTGGAACAATTCCTTCTCGTCTGAGGAACTGTCCCCTTGGTATGGCCTTTATGACATGGGATGGGTGGCAGCTGTCCGCCCTAAGAAAGGTGTTCCTGGCATTTTGCTTCCTATAAACATCCGTTTGGATTTTTTTGTCTATGTCTACAAATAATTGTAGATCCAGAAATTCAATGTGATGGAAATGAAAATTTAATGTAAATCTTAGATTATAAAGATTATTATTAAGATAAGATACAAAAGTGTGAAGTGTAGTGACATCCCCCCTCCAAATAATAATTAGGTCGTCCACAAGGTTAGGTTGAGTAAAAGAAAGTACTGCAACTAAGAGAATTTCAGAGGTGGAAGAATTTCCTTATGAAATGTATGAGTGGGTTAAAGGAGGAGTCAAAGATAACTTCCTAATTGTGTGGCATGGAGTATTCTTTAATGCAAATTGAGAATATGGATGTAAAGATGGAGTTTATGGGTAAGAAGATGAGATGTTCTGTTTTGTGTGACACAGGATAAGATTTGTTTTATTTATTTATGAACCAGGTAGTCAAGCACATCAAATATAGATCAATCAAACATAAATCCTTGATGAGGTGCCTGTTGCACTGAAACATTGGATGCTGTTATGACTCTTTTTAGTCATTAAATCACTTTTTTAATTGATCTATTTTTGGTGTGCTTGACTACCTTGTTCATGTTATCCTATCTCCTGACCTGGTAGATGGTAGAGGAGGACGGACAGCAACTCTCATGGAGGATATCAGTAGTCATGACTCCTGAAGAAGCTGGTAAGCAAAATGCATAGAGTCGGCATAGTAGGCGTTACTGATATCCTCCATGAGAATTGCTGCCTGTCCTCCTCTATGATCCCAAAGGCACCGGAAGTGATGCGACCTGGCACGCGGAAGTGACGTGACACTCACAGGAGCCCGGTAGACTGAGAGACTTGAATTGGAGCAGTGAATATATAGACTAGGCACTCATCTTTAGTTTTTTATGTGCCTATGCTACCTTTGATTCATGTAAATGTGATATATTATTCAATACGCACCTGAATTTTATACAGTGTTGCACTATTGTGGTATTTTCTGTTTCATTGAGGATACATCACACTGTGACCACCATCACCAAACTACTAGAGAAGCTAACACCTGAATATCATGAGCCACATGCTATGTGGAAAATGTTGTTTTTTTATCTGAGAAATTGTGAGTTGCCATTTGGCTGAATCCTAGAATTAAGAAAACTTGTGACGCTGATTACACTATGTAGTTTATATTTGTTTTTCATATATGGTGATATCTGCGCTCCCCAAAGCTTTGAATATAATTACCATCTATGCCCCTGGTAATAGGTAAAGGTTTTTTTTGGCAATTTTCCCATATTGTATTGGTCTTATTTAATTTTTTTTTTAGTTAAATATTTGTATGAAACATGATAGTCATGTGTTCAACATACTTACCAACAACAATTTATTGTTGTATTCATTATTTATAAGTTTTATAAGTGCATTATATTTAAATTTTTATGTACTGCAAATACAATACTGTATTAGGTATGTTCAGAGAGCATATAGCAAAGAACCTATCAAACCTTTCCTCAGGACCCTGAGCGACACTGTGTTTCTGAGGCCATTACCAAACATTATATTCATATTCAAATTAGCAGCATTCATGTGTGCAAGTGGATTGTTTATTCTTAAAATCTAGTAGTGTTTTCCAACCTTTTTTTGGTTAGGGAACTCGATGTGTAATTCTGAGGAACTCCCAACCATCTCTGATAGCAATTCTGTGATCAAATGCATTGTAAGTTTCTCTGTATTTGATGCAATTTTCAAATGACTAGAAAATTGCAGGGAACCCTTTAGAGAGCCCTGGGGTACCCAAGGGTTCCTATTCCCACTGCAAGGAATGAGCCCTATGAGGAAAATGTACTCCTTATGGAGACTGATGCAGATACACTTGATACATTTATGGAAGAGAAACACTGGATATATGAGTGGATATGTGAGTTTGGTTGAAAAATAAGGCATGTTAATGCTTTGCTGAGAGGGAGGTAAACAGACAAGACAGCTGACAACATTCCCAAGGCTGAAATATTGACCTGGGCCGTAGTTTTTTGAGGGGGGCCGGGAGAGCCGGCAGCTTGTTGAATGGAAGGTATTCGGAATCGGACACCTTGGCCACTTTTCACAGCCGGCCCAGAACAATTTTCTGGGTCGCCTCCCCTTGTTATCAATTGAGGCATACTATTGATACAGGGAGACATTGGAATTGCTTTTTACTTGTAGGGATTGTTTTAGTTCACCTAATAAAATGTCAC
The DNA here is from genome assembly GCF_040206685.1 of Ascaphus truei. Lineage (NCBI taxonomy): Eukaryota > Metazoa > Chordata > Amphibia > Anura > Ascaphidae > Ascaphus > Ascaphus truei. The sequence goes on along the minus strand of NC_134485.1, from coordinate 68,640,116 downwards.
ATGTTGTACTATGTTCTATTGTTTGCCTTATTCTGGATCATGTGAAAAGGAAAAAAAGTGTGCTAATGTGTATTATTATATATAAATATAAATGCTAATAGTATAAGTGAAAATAATTACCCTGATTGTCACTTATGACATCAGTGGGACGTCAGTAGCATGATGGAGATGAAGGTCTGGTCAGGTGTGTTTGTTCACATGGAGTACCATAATGATATCCTAGCCAGTTAAACTAAGATGTGGGCCGATCCAGGAACCCACTAGTAGCTGAGGGAGGTGCTGCTGCAGTGACAATATGTGCTTATGAGGAGATGTCCTTTGATCCGGTGTTAGTGTTCTACTGTGCTGTACATCCACTATAGATGTTACACTGTAACAACAAATAACTACATCAGGTATCAATGATCAGTTTGGGGACAGCCCTCACAGTTTAAGTATTGGCAACTACTTTATGTATCATCTGTATTTACACTGAAATAATAACATACTTCATAGATTCTTAGTAGCAGGGCTCAATGTGAGATACAATAGAAGTGGAGTGTAAACACATCCCCTTTGTTTCTATACACTGACAATATATACTCAGCATAATTGTATGCAGGTTGTAGTCATAATAGACTTGTATGTACCAAATCACACAGCTGAATCATCAGTGTTAGCAGATGCAGGGACTATATCATACCCTGAATTTATACTGAGCAGGATTATTAGGCATATTGAGAGAGAACCAGGTCCAATTAATGAACTTAGGACTTGACGCATTATATCTCTTTATAAAAGACAATATTCAATATATATATATATATATATATATATATATATATATATATATATATATATATATATATATATATATATATATAAAAAAAATATTGACTTTTCATATATGGTATATGCGCTCACTATTGAGGTTTTTAGTTATAAGTATCTTTGAGTGTTTTTCTTGAATTTGTCATTAAAATTGATTTATTTTCAATTGTCAATATTAGTGGAGGAGAGTGCATCGCTAAGGGTTCTTTTCTTGTGTGTAGTCAAAGAGACAAAGAGAAACAAATGGAACAGGTATTTTCAATCTGTCTTCCAAGACATTTAGTGACGAGTACACAAAAGTATTAGAGAAAGGGCTTTCATTTGCTTCAACTAGTGGGCCTATGTTATTTAACCTGTTTATTGACTTTCACGAGAAAGTTGACACAAAATAAAGAAATTTAAAGACCGGTTCTAATAAGCAATACAAACCTGTCTTTGACATTGATCTGTACCATCCTGAGAAATAATGCTTGGCAGGATTGTTTCCCCTTCTTGAAAAAAATGAAAAGTCGGCCGACCTCTAGACACTGACACTAGCATTTATTAAAGTAGCTCTCAACAACTGCCAGTGGACTATATAAAACACACTACATTTAAACCCAAATCTACATTTTATCCCTCAAAATCTAAAGGACAGAACATTGAAGTATTTCACCAACTGGTACTCAATGATTTTAAATCTCTGTGTGAAGGTAAAACTGATTTTAAAACTAATTTGACACAGACAGAAAAGAAAGCTATGGAGGATCTTAAAAATGAGAGTAGCATAGTGATACGAAAGGTAGATAAAGGAGGCGGGGTTCTGAGTCAAGATAGATGTGACTATAGTATATCAAGGAGGCCCTCAGGCTCCTTGGAGATCCGGTATCTTATAAGAGGTTAAGTAAATAAGTAATTATAATGTTAGAGGGGAAGAAGGCGTATTTTCCAGCGCCGAAACGTACGTCATGTAATTCGGCTGCATAGCCTGATCACAGCACTATCTGATGCAGCCGGGAGCTCCGCTCTCTCCAGAAGCATCAATCGAAGTATTTTGCTCCATAAGCAGACACGAACAAAACTGTCTAATGGGGGCACCCATGCTATATACTTTCAACTGTGTACATACAACCTAACAGGTGAATTGGCCACCATCAAAATCTCTTTACATTGCATGCAGCTACGACCCCTGCTCGATACAAACCGCAAATAGGAGCTACATGCTCTGTTACAGCTATTTCACAGCCACCTGGTTTTATATATGAGCTCCTGCAATATATCTTTAAACATGTACACTGAACATATTAAGAGGCCCTTAAGATACTATTATGTACTGATCTGTTGATGCACCTTAAACGTGGTACTCTGGCTATTCCTTGCATTATATTCATCTCAAACTAGTGCTAGGTTATGATAGGAATTATTCAGGGTACCATTACTCTATTTGCACTCGTTATATCATCATTATATACCCTAATTTCATAAAGATAGGAGTATACTGTACATATATGTATTCATGAATTATGAACCCACATTTATTTTAAGTAGGATAGAATATATTTTCAAACTTTCAAGGCATCCACCTTCCACGAGTTACTGCCATTGGTATTAACACTGACTGAACAGCATCATATGAGTCAGCAGTACTGAGTCCATACATGCTCCCTGTGGCACTTTTTAGAGGGATATTACTTACCTTTATTGAGCTACATTGTGGTTCCGAGTTAGTCTCATTCCTGTATACACTATTTTGTGTTGACATGATAACACCATAACGTAGTATTTGGAGTTTATTCAGCACTCACGTTCTATAACATTTCCTGATTTTATCAACCTTGCAGTTGTATGTAGGCCTGCCAACAGGGGAGGTCTGCATGGGTTGGCGTCCTGGGCCCGGTGAGTCAGGGGGCCTGGCCGCCCAGGCCCCCTGCACGACCGTGCCAGTGTTTAAAAAAAAAAAGTGTCAGGAAAAAAAAATGCTGGAGATCCCCATGCGCATTCGCACAGCCGATGTCTCGGTGCACATGTGCAGGGTGTCCGTCCTTGTTCCTCCAGCCCGAGCAGCAGCAGCAGCCGCCGCCTCGTGGACCCACTCTCGGGGCCGGGAGGAACTAGATGCTGCTGGGGGGGGTGGAACTAGATGCTGCGTGGGGGGGGGAAACTAGATGCTGCTGGGGGGGGGGCGACGACTAGATGCTGCCGGGGAGGGGGAAACTAGATGCTGCCGGGGAGGGATAAACTAGATGCTGCCGGGGGGAATAGGGGCAAACTAGATGCTGCGGGGGGGGGGGGGGACTGGATGCTGCCGGGGGGGCGGAAAACTTCATGCTGCCGGGGGGAGGATAACTAGATGCTCCCGGGGGAATTAGCCCGCCAGTCTCACCCCCTCCCCCCCACCTACCTCCCATTCCCCTGAGCCTACCTCCTGCCCCAGACTGCAGTCGCGGGGATCGGGGGCAGGGGGGGAAGCGAGGCAAGGAAGCAGCACTCACCCGGTCAAGGTCAGTCAAAGGCAGGCAATCACCCACCCAGGCAGTCAATCAGTCAAGGAAGTCAGTTACCCACCCAGGCAGTCAGTCACCCAACCACCCAGGCAGTCATTCACCCATCCACCCAGACAGTCAGTCACCCACCCACGCAGGCAGTCAATCACCCATCCACCCAGGCAGTCAGTCACCCACCCAGGCAGTCAGTCACCCACCCAAGCAGTCAGTCACCCAAGCAGACACAGTCACCCACCCAGGTAGTCAGTCACCCACCTACCCAGGCAGTTAGTCAATGCAGTCAGTCACCCACCCACGCATGCAGTCAGTCACCCACCCGAGCAGTCAGTCAGTCACCCACTTGAGCAGTCAGTCACTCATCCATGCAGTCAGTCAGTCACCCACCCAAGCAGTCAGTTAATCAGTCCCCCAACCATGCAGTCAGTCAATCAGTCACCCAGGCTGTCAGTCACCCACCCACCCAGGCTGTCAGTCACCCACCCAGGCAGTCAGTCACCCACCCAGGCAGTGAGTCAATGACCCATCTACCCAGGCAGTCAGTCACCCTGGCAGCCAGTCAGTCAGTCACCCAGGCAGTCAGTCAGTCACCCACACAGGCAGTCAGTCACCAACCCACATGCCTTCCATCTCCCTTCTGAAACTAGCCCCACCGCCTGCCAATTGAAGCCCCCCATCCCCCTCCAGCCAGAACAAGGCCCCCCCATGGGCCGGTTAAAGGCTCCCCCCTCCGGGCTGGTTGAAGCCCCCTCCACCATGTGGGCCGGTTGAAAGCCTCCTCGCTGACTGATCGAAGGCCCCCACCACGAACCGGTTGAAGAGAGGTACTGTAATTAATTTTAGCCCCATTCTGTACTTTACCCCTTAGGTCCATACTTAAACCCCCCCAGGCCCATACTTAACCCCACCCCCCACATACCCATACTTAACCACCCCTCCCCCCCAGGCCCATACTGAATCCCCCGAGCCTTTTGTCACCTTGGATGTAGCATTGGGTATCTTTGTCTTTTGTTGAAAATATTAAAATAAACAGATTGCAATGTAATGTTTTTTTTAGTATTACAATAAGAAGAACACAGTTAAGTAAAAGTTGCGCGCGTGATAGGTTTTTCCGTGATAGGTGCGGTATGGGTTGGGGGGGGTGGGGGGGCCTGCTCCTTTTATTTGTCCTGTGCCCCATGATTTTTGTTGGCGGCCCTGGTTGTATATATGTGTCCAGACAGGTTTATATGTTCCAATACCTAGCTCTGGATTTTTATTTTGATAATACACCACTGTTTGTCACATCTGAGTATTTGGATGACATTTATTTTATAATATTTTTGAATTTAAGATTATTTTAATAGAACTAATTTAAACATACCATGGTGCGCCGCACAGGGAACCTTTCTCTCTCAAGTACCCTGGTGTACTTTTATTAAGTAAATAAGTAATAAGTAATAAAAAAATCCACAAATCGCGAATCACCTTCTTTACGTGAACAAAAGGATCAGGCGATCCGCTGCGGAACCAAATTCGCCCCAAAAATGCACTCATCTCTACCTAGTAGACTTAATGGTTTTTTTAAATGATAATGACATGAATTTGGAATTCACGTACGAAAGCAATTGACAGACTATTGAATATCTAGATTTTGTTCTTTTTTTGCGAAGATAATAGGGTATAATAAAAAACGTATTTTAAGTCAGTGGATACAAATATATATTTAGATTCTAAAAGTAATCATTTATATGCCTAGAAGAGGAATATTCCATACAGGCAATTCATGAGACTCAGGAGGAATTGTGCGAAAGATAGTGACTTTGAGGAACAGTCTGAGCTTTTAATGAATAAGTTTAAAAATAATGGGTACAAGAGTTATAACACTAATGAGTCTCTAAAGAGAGCAAAAGAAAAAGATAGATATACACTTATAAATACGGAAACTTTTAGAAAAAATTAAGAAGAAACTGCAGATAAAGACATTTGTATTACAAAATATAACAGGGCAGCTAGTTCTATACAGAGAATTATAAAGAAACACTGGAAGATCCTTGATAATGATTGTTTAAAAAAAATTAACTAACAAAAGAACCAACAGTAGTCTTTAAGTAAGCTAGAAGCCTCAAGAGGTAAGTAAAAGAAGGAAGGAGTGAGCACTGTGAAGGCATAGGCTAGGCTGGAGGAAGGTAAAAATATACTGTATAATCAGTTATTAGGCATAATAGCCCAACTACAAAAAAACAAATAGAATCCCCTGATGTGTTTCCCACCTCTACAGCGCTTTATCAAAGAGTGACTCTTGTTCGGCAAGCAGCCCTATAAGTAGCAGCCTCCCCGTGGACAGGTGCACACCCCTCCGCCTCTAATCAACCCGATCTACAGGAGAGTCAGGTAAAACTAGATGAAAACTGGCCAATGAGGGTCCACAAAGCCACCTGAAGGCAATCCCACTTAAAGGATCACGTTAAAAGACATATAGGAATCATCAGCATATATATAAACACAATTGCTGTCGGTACTACTCTCCTAAAAGGCACTGCCACCACAGTTAAACCCTCAACCTTGAAAGTCATGATCGATCATATGCATTGGCATAAATGCCAAGAAAGTTTGTAAATGAACCTAACCATAAGTGGATTAAACTACAGCAAGGCAGCCCATCCAGAAAACGAGGCAACCACAGCACATCATAAACTAACATTAAAAACCGAACGTGCCATACTCATACAACACTATGCAGAGAAAATACATATATACATATGTAGCACCTGTTCCCCCCTGCCACGGACGATCTGGCCACTACATGGGTAATGTCCCCGGTGCTGTAGCTCACCTGCTGTTCAAGAGGTCTGAGTGGCTCCGCAGTTGTTACTTACTGTAGGAGCAGCAACAGGGCAGGCTTTCACCATCTCTTTACTGTGCAGCACCTCCATCCCATTAGGATCCTGCTGAATGCAGGATGGTCCCCCAGGCAATAGTCTTCTCCAATAGCCACACACCATAGTTGGTCCAATGGCAGGTTTATGTGTAAGCTCCCAATCCACATTTATACCCGTTAGTGCCTAGTGGCTTTAAACACAATTTCTCCGGCTCATTAAGCATCTATTACTAAATTACTGACACTATTTAGTGTCTGAAAAATAAAGAGCGTCCTAATTTTAGGCTGTATTTACCTAATTTTAAGACTTGCTAAGGAACAGATGATTGTTATTATGTTCTGATATGTACAACCATAGAATTCAAAGAGGGCGTACTTTCTTTTTCACACCACTGTATATATATATATATGTGTGTGTGTGTGTATAAAAAAAACGGCAATTTTATATATATATATATAATAGATATATATATATATATATATATATATAAATATATATATATATATATATATATATATATATATAAAAAAATATATATATATATATATATATATATATAGAGAGAGAAGGTAAAAGTTAACGTTAGGTGCAAAACCTAGACAATATGCAAATATAAAGTCCCAGTATATTGGAAAATAAATGTGGGAATAGGTGATCTTAATAGACTTCTGAAATAAAGGAAAGAGACAAATATAGTAAAGTATTGTTTGGCATATAGGTATCATGCATTGGTAAAGTGCTACTCACAGTGTAGCTGTAGTTACAGTCATGTCGGATAACAATCCAAGAACTGCAGTAGAAGCTGCAGATATCAACGTCTCTGTCTTGATCCTGCTTCTACTGCAGTTCTTATTAAAACAGTGCCTATATAAATACTGAGCAGGTATTCTTTGTTCAAGAAGCAGCAACTAGACACCAGGTGCTATCTCTCACTTTATTTTGTACTGGACTAAAAAGTGTATACAAGACTTTAAATAAACATATATCCTAATTTTCTACACCACTGGAACGAATCCCATATTTTACACGCACGCACATGCACATGCACACACACACAGTCTCATTACTGGTTTTAGGGAGTTTTTGTTCACATGTGTAGAGTAGGGATCAGTTGTCTATAAATGGTCCAAGACATACAATTATAGCCACTACAATTCCATTCAAAGCACAGTAGAAATACATTGAAAGCATGCCTAATTGCGCAGCAAAGGAAGTGATAAAAAAAGTGTCCCTGTAACCAGTTCATTATTGTGACTACATTGCATTAAAGTGGCCCTCTCCATTTTGTTGTCCAATATCAATTGCGAAGTGATGTTCAAGTGAGATTAAGGTGTAATTTGTATTGAAGTATATAGTAATGTAATTGAATTAGTTACCTAATTTGACAATTCACAAGATTTTGTTGACCCTGACAAAAAAGGAGTGATCCACTGTAAAATTATTTCACTATGATCCTTTAAACTCTCTTGCTTTACTCCTTTTCTGGTGCATCAATTGAAAGATTTTTTTTAAATGTGTCACTCCAAATATTCAAATGATTCTTCTTCATTGTTTTAATAATTTCAGTGTATGACAGGGATCTAAGGTTATAGGCTACTAATTACACTGTTAAATTAAAGTTGTAAGCTTAAATATATGAGTAGCAAACCTGAAGGCAATCAGGAAGAGTGGACTCAAGATATGTAGTGTATTATACAAAGATGACCTGTTGATGAATGGATGACATATAATGCCCCCTTGCATTGTGATGAGGGTATAATGAGCTTAATTGTCTCATCAAGTTAAAACAGCTCAGCTTATCTGTTTAACCTTTAAAAAGTTCACTGTATGATGGCTGGTGATTAGAAATCACTCTTCACTTTTAATATGGGAATTGACAATTTTAAAGATTTGTATTATACAGCATTGTTCTGTAGGGTTTGGCATTCTTCATTTGAAAACCTCAACTAGTATGATTAATATAAAGAATGAGCTGAAAGTGCAATGGGAAGGGTCAACATTCTTTACAGTTCTAGAGATTGCTTTCTTGAAATCCCATCTATTTTAATTCAGAAGTTAGCCAGGGAATAGATACTAACGCTAAATGAAGAACTACAGATGTTCTTCAGGCCTCCATTTCTACTCATCATGAAGATTTATACATGAAATCTGCGCAGACTGAAATATAAGGCTATGTTTTTCTAAATGAAGTAAGATAGATACTACTTGCAGTAAGCCTTATTTCCAGGAAGCATCTAATGTGAACTGCAGCCCCCGTGAAAGAAATTGAGGATAGAGGTCCTTTTATAAAAATAAACAGTGCATTAGAACAATAACAGAAACAGTATTTCTGCAGGATTCATTCTGTGAGGCTTCATCGAGCCCTACCCTACTGTTATTGGCAAGTTCCTGACCAGAAGAGGGGGGGGGATCCTCCGGCACGGTGTTTCACTCAGATTTCCAGGACACATTGAAACACCAGGATCCACCTTGGGTGTAGTGTGTGCTTCTTAGTGTGACCTCAGGAAAAGGGGGAAAACAGGAAAAACATAGTATAATACTGTTTATTGAACAAAATTGATTAAAAAAGAGATTGCCAACTCACAAGCGGCCATTAAAAAATGGCATAGAAAGGAGAAGTTTTCAGTCTCTGCCGGACTTCCTCCCAGGTGGTTAGTTCCTGACCAGTTTGTGAAATTGCTGTCAATAAATCAGATCTACAATCTGTAAAAATAATTTTCTGTCTGAATGCAGCCTGGAATAAAATGGGGTGTACACTGAGGCTATATTTGTTGGGCTAATTTACTAGGTCAAAACTGCTACTTTCTATAGAGGAAAGCAATAGTTAAAAAAAAAAGTTAAGGGGCTTACATTATCGAGAAGCAATCTCCCATATGAGTTTAACTTGTGTATATAGTTAGTATTGTGCCCCTCGGGCATTTCCTTCTCCCTAAAAATAAATAAAAATAAACTTAGAAATCATGATTAATATTATTCTCCTGATTCTGATGTTACTATAATAACCTTTAGAGAGCACTAGACTCTGGGAAGAGCTAAATATGAACCTCCCTAACATGTGCTACCGATATAACATCTAAGCCGTATGTATTTTAGCAATGGTAATTTTGCTTGATCCTTGACATCTTTTTTTCAACATTCAACATTATTGCACCTAAATTACAAATCAGTGCACACACAATGTGTCTCAGTGTCTCAATGATTATATTGTAACAGTGTATTGTTTTGTCTTTTTTTACTTTTCATTATTTTCATAGAATATTTTTAGTATTGTGTTACCGGATCTATCTTTATTCAGATAACATTATACATACACAGCACAGTGTCCATATATAACATACTGCAGTTTACATGTTTTAGCAGTGCAGTCACATCAAAAGCTAAAAAACCAATTGATGTTAAGTTAAATCAGAATAATGATTTTGGAACCACGTCAGTCACTATCAAGGATTTGCTGTTAAAATCAATGGAAAGGAATGTACCATCTGTTAACATTGATCATTTCCTATCATTGGCAACAGCAAATGTTTGACAGATTAATGAGCAAAGGACTGGGTCATTTGTTCATAGAAATAGCTTTTTCCCTTTTTGAGTTTTTTTCTAATAATTGGTATCCTGAACAAAAGAGTACTTCTGATTCTTAAGAATAAAATTGGAAAAATGTGAAGAACAAATAAATGTGGGGGTCTTTTATCAAAGACCAGCAGTAGTTCATATGAAAAGTGATGCAATTTCTTTCCACATAAAAATATGTTTCAATTTGTGCCACAGTATTGAGTTTATTGCATACCAGGTTTTACTACTGTATATGCTAGATTTGTGCCAACATTTATGAATGAAGTTGAGCATCTTGCTGAGAATATTAGTGAAACTGTAACCGTTTGCTATCATCCTTATCAAAGTAGGGTATATTCTAATTGCTCTTACATATGAACCATGTTGACAAATACAAAATACTAAATGGCGCTCAAAACACTCTATCTAAGTGCAACAGTGCAGTAACAATGCTAATATACAGTGAAATAACACAAAATACTCGTGCACAAAAATATGAAAAAAAGGACACTCAAACCCTTCACGGACTAGTTCCCACGTCCACACTCAAAGCAAAAACGAAATATCAGGGGAGCGTCAGTATCTGAAATAAAATAAATAAACTACCATAGTGCATAACGTTACAATAAAACATTGAGCAGGTAGAACTCCATAGGAATATGCTAGATTATGGATGATAAATCAAACATCAGTCATAAACCAGGAGGTTGGGAGAAAAAAGACCCAGTAGAGAGACACACAGCCAAGATGTTAAAATGCCAAAAAACACTTTATCCGACAATGATAAAAAATCAAGGCTTACAGGATACCAGATGATATAAGGCGTTGGTTTTAGAGTGATCTTGATGCCGAGTCGCGACCTCGGGAAACCCCCTCACACAACCGCCTCATTCACTGGCTCCGTCCTTGCTGCTAGTCCACGCCGACACGTCACTTCCGGTTTGCACGCTGGTAGCTGGCGTCACCGGAGCTGCTGCTGCAGACTGTAGCTTGTCTCCCTCTAGAATCTCACGCTGAGGGTTACGCTCTACGCGTTTCGCCGTGCAAGTCGACGGCTTCGTCAGGAGTGCTTTAACCCTAAGAAGGCTATCTTTATATACCCTCCATTATTACATTGACCTTTTCTCCCATTGGTCTAAATGTAATTCGATCTAAATTGACTAAGTCACTAATTGCCCTTACATACAATTTAAATCGTACACAAAGTTTATACAATGAAATTAAAATACAATGTTTAATATAATCAATTAAAAAGACTTCATTATTTGCAAAACATTTGTGATAGTAAAACATATACTAAAATACATAAAACTATAGAAAAAACTATAGTATGAATACACAACCCCCACTGAACTTAGAGGATGCGGCGATTGTTGTATCTCCAAAGACAAAAGAAGGAAAATATTATCAGTACAGAGTATCAGTTTTTCACAGTCACATAATATAGCCAACTTTATACTTTTCAAGGGATCATAGATTTTAAAGGAAAGCATTTAACTCGAAATCAACATTTAAACCCAAAGGTACCAGTGATTTCAGAGTAAAGATCCAAAAACTCTCTCTTTTTTCAAAGTAGTTATTCTATTTCCCCCTCTCCAGTGTGGTAGCACTTGCTCTAACACAGTGAATCTGAGACCTGATATATCACTGTTATGTTTTTGAATGAAATGGTTAGACAGATTATGTGTTGTTACACCTCTCCTTATGTTACCCACATGTTCCAGCACGCGTGTTTTTACTGGTCTTGAGGTTTGACCTACGTACTGTAGTCCACATGGGCAACATATAAGGTACACTACATGATCTGATTTGCATGTTAACATTTGTTTAATCTGAAACCTTTCATTAGTGATATTTGATGAGAAACTAAATTTATCATCACATCTATATTTACATGCCAAACATGTTGTGCAGCCATAGAAACCTTTAAATTGTATGTAAGGGCAATTAGTGACTTAGTCAATTTAGCGTGCAAACCGGAAGTGACGTGTCGGCGTGGACTAGCAGCAAGGACGGAGCCAGTGAATGAGGCGGTTGTGTGAGGGGGTTTCCCGAGGTCGCGACTCGGCATCAAGATCACTCTAAAACCAACGCCTTATATCATCTGGTATCCTGTAAGCCTTGATTTTTTATCATTGTCGGATAAAGTGTTTTTTGGCATTTTAACATCTTGGCTGTGTGTCTCTCTACTGGGTCTTTTTTCTCCCAACCTCCTGGTTTATGACTGATGTTTGATTTATCATCCATAATCTAGCATATTCCTATGGAGTTCTACCTGCTCAATGTTTTATTGTAACGTTATGCACTATGGTAGTTTATTTATTTTATTTCAGATACTGACGCTCCCCTGATATATGAACCATGTTGGTCTATAAAATATTTTGGTTTGAAAACGTATTTATATTTCCAGGTATGTTCAAAATATTTTATGATAAAAATAAGTACAGTACACAGATCACAAACAGAATAAAGTGCTTCATAATATAATGGAAATCAAGAACTTCAGCTTCTTCTGAACTTTACTATTACAAATTGAGATATTGTTAGCCAAGTATAAAAAAAAAAAAGTTGCCGACGCATTGTAGTGTAGCTAATATAGTGGCCGGGATACAAAAAAGACAAACTTGAGGCATCAGATTGTGACCTTTTGCTAAACAAGCATTTCTTGTAATTGCCTCCGGCTACCAGATGTCATTACTGTAACTATCCAAACAATAACAGTTCAGCTATTGAAAAAATATGCTACACACTCATCGTGTGCCGTTCAAATAGTTCAGACCCATTAAAATGGCAACTAATTTTTCCCATTCAGTAATAAAGAAGCTTAAACACATTAAAACAGAACTAAAATGCATTGTAGGCTTTCATAACGATGGAAAATTGTAAGTAAAAGTATGCCAAGCCTGTCATTGTTGACCCTGACACTTTTATTAATGTCAGATATTTTTACGCTTTGTAAAAGTCATTTCATGACTAAAATACAATTTCACACCACATTTTGATGAAGTTGTTCAGCCAAGATATCTTTGGCGTTTAGAACATTGATGCGTTTTGTTCGACTGGAAGTTTGATTGCCTGGAGATTCGTCGACATCTTTCTGCAGATTCAGCTGTGTCTTTAATAAACTTTGACATGGCCTTTCACATTTTGACCTATGCATTCCATTTAAAGTTAACTTTAATATACAGTATGTTCTGCGCTGTTTTCTGTGGTTTTCTCTCAAATTCTTACATAGATGTTCATTTCTTAGTAGTAATATGTTGTTTCTATAAGTGTGATATGAATCAGTCTTAATAGGTTCTTTTTCTGAGGAAAACAAATTGCCGTCGCCGCCCCCGCTCCCCCCCCCAAAAAAAACATAAATGTCAGGTGCTTAGCTTTTGATGAAGAAAATATTTGTGCTAATAGATATGAGACATAGATGGGATAGAAAAATATGTAGGGTATCCCTCAACAGTTAAAAAGAAAAAATCTAATTCACCAGATAACAGGCAGGGCACCATCACAATAATGCACAAGGAGAGGCAGGAAGAAGACTTAGCACTACTTGACACTTTAAACAATTTATTTATAACTCCTCACATCCCTGTCAGTTTATACATGTATCCCTGTGTGAGCTGTTTCTAACTGACTGTGCATCTGACCCCTCAGAGTCCTCACCTCTCAAGGGACAACATTCCTAGGTTGCCAGGGCAACCCTTCTTGAACCAGCATCTCACAGATATGCAGTATTCTGTGTCCTTTTAGGGGCATTTGAAATTCATCCTCACTTAAATATTCATGTCCTCATGTATATCTACTTAATAATATGTATAATAATATAACAAATAGGCTATATCTAATATATTTACTAACTAAGTAGCATTACCAGTTCAACAGTTATAAAAAACGTAATACAGACATATATAAACTTAACATAAAATGATAATTTCCTTGAACAGTTCTAAACAGAAGACAAAATACTAACATTCTTTAACATCAGCATATTGCACAGTAAATACAGCAATTATACTTTAAATAAATGCTTGTATAAAGTATACTTGTGTAGTCAATTTACTGGGAGCTGTCTGCACAAAATGTATGTTGTGTAATTTATTGTGTGCTGCACCCCTTCTGCTACTAAGTTGACCTCTGACTGGAATGGTCACATTATGTACAGTACCTATGCACCCAATGCAATGTCTTTTTCAGTTGTGAGAGTGGCATTGTTATTGTTTGCCTCATCGTTACTACCAGTACACCATTATTTCTGCATTCCATTTAACATTTCCTTTGATTCACAATACCTGGAGTAGGACTGCAATCCTGGTCATGGGGATTTTGAGTTGTACCGGAATGCAGAGATTTTTCTTCATGTGGGACACATCATTTTTCAGTACTGTAGGTGCTTGTTCAAAGTCTAATAGAGCCTTTTAATGCTGGCAATTTGTACCCTGTGGACAAAATTTGTTTTTGTTTTTTTGTCTTCCTCTGGATCAATTTACTGTAAGTACAAATAGGATAAAGTACAGTATCTGTCGTCTAAATTTTAGCATGGGTTGAACTTGATTGACGTATGTCTTTTTTCAACCTCATCTACTATGTAACTATATAACTAAGTACATACAGCATGAAATCAGGTGTAGTAGATCTAGGTACCCGTTGCTGATGGATTCTGGTGTCCAATAAACTACTGAGTATTTCAAATATTTATTCAGCTGCATTTATAATCTCATCAAGCCAGCAATTTATTTCTCGCAAGGAAACTCATTCCAACTGTCCAATTACCATAGTCACTTTTTGTGTTTCTCTCACCTAATGCTGCACAAACAAAGCCCTCATTTTTTTTCTCAGTCACACAAACTGTTGTATTGGTCTGTCTACTCACTGGTGAACTTTGACAGCCAGGGTGCTCTGAAGGAGTATTGCTCAATGTTGGGCTCCCAGTGATATAGTTCATACATACTTATTACATGTGCAGATACTATAATGCCTCTCAGTAATCTCCTGCTTTCCACTCCTTATATTCTGTTTGTAACGCCAAATGTAGGGTCCCCCTCCAATGTTCCAAATATCAATCAAATTCATCAGGTAACAGACAGGGTACATTCGTCATCATTTCCAAGGAAAAACAGGAGGAAGACATAGCACTACTTAGCACTTTAAACATTTTATTTACAACTCCTCACATTGATGTCAATTTATACGTCTCCCTGTGTGAGTCCTGTTTCTAACTGACTCTTCAACTCTCCCCTCCTCATCCTCACATTTAATTAGAACAACATTCAGAGGTTGTCAGGGAAATCCTCACTGGTCCAACATGTCACACACATAACCAGACTCCTTCTTTGGGTCATTACAAATAGATAGATACACAGAAAGAGAGACAGACACATAGATATTTCTTTAACTGCTAGATAGATCGACAGATAGGTAGATGGTTTGGAGAGAAAGAGAACCGTTTTCTTCATGGGAGAAAAGCCGTTGAGAGCTTCAATTCTAAAAATAATTATAATAGTATATAATATAATATATAAATAATAATGTTGTGGGTATGATAATGAGGCTATTATAAGTGTAGCGGTCATGTAAAATGGCTACAGTCATCTCTCCTGCTGACAGTAAGGCCTGGTAAGTGTGGGCATGCCAGCAGTAATCATGGAGGTTTTCCCTCACACCCTGGTGGGGTGCCCTGTGTATGGATGGGACTGGTCACATGCTCTGACTCCATGGTTAGTGATGTCAGAGGTGTGTCAGCCTCAGAAGCTACATAAGGCACAGCACTGTGTCTAAGAGTTAGTTGAGTTCCAGTTGCTGTACAGTTCTTAGTTCTAGTTCAAGCCCAGCAGGAGTTGCTGGAGAGTCTTGGTATGAGACCTGAGTTCTGCTGAGAGGAAGAGTTGCGGTAACTCCAGAGGAGACTGTGTCCAGGGACCTGGCACAGGATAGTGATCCCTGCGGGGATAGGGAATCCCTATTAAAGTAAAGAATCACCTTTGAAGGGAAGCAGCGTGGAGAATCATGAGAGGCTAAGTCTCAACTGCGAGGGGCAGCTAGCCCACATCATTCAATAAAGATGTGTTCATTCAGAAATCCTCTCGTGTACTTCTGTGGAATGAGTGTACAGAGAGGAGCACCACCGAGGAGTTCCTCATCAGGATCATCCCCATGCGGACGCAGGGGCCCTGGTGAGGTGGAGGCGCTGCACTGGAACTAGGTGAGACTCAACACACTACCTCAGCTGCCTGTCTGGACGGGTCCTCCCCACACACCATCATGCGGGAGACTCAGGAGTCCTGTAGCCAACAGGTGCACCATCAGGCATATCTACACTGTAATGGGGTCAGACCGGTTCAGAAAAACCGTTACATTTGGAGGCGCTGCTGAGAGCAGATCTGTCAACAGGACAGGCTCTAGCTAGGCACACTGGGAAACAGGGAGAGTGTCTGCTGCCACTCTGTGCTGCGTAGGGACGGACCTAGGGGTGGTCAGGGGGCTGACGGGATATTGTCAGTTCACAGGGACAACCTAGGGGCCTGAAAGGAGTGAGGGGTTTGGAGCCGGGCTATAGCTGACCGAGTCACCTTGAGGCAGTGCTAGTTGGTAGGATGCCAGAAGGGATAGCCTGTTAACTTGGTCAGGAGTCCTGGAGAGGGTCTGCGCTAGGCTGACCAAGACAGGTAGACGCCCCAAGTACTGCATGGCAGCAGAAGCCAGAGTACCTAGCCCATTCCAGACACTCACCGTAGGGAGCACAGACTGGGAGGAAGGAGTCACAGCAGACACTGAGAGAGAGTGAGCCTAGCCTGAGGTAGTGCACATTGAGTCAAGCCTAGTTCGGGTACACATGTGGTGGTGCATCTGAACATCTTTATTGTACTGATGTGGAGGCTGCCCCGCAGAGCGGAGCCCCATGTACGACAACTGCTACGAGAGGATGGAGGATCCGCGTGGTGCGGAGAACATGAAATGGCGGACAGAGGCTGATGGGGAGGGCACCCGTGGCGTGCAACCCACTGAAGAGCAGACTGTCGCTGAATTATCATTAACGAATCTGCTCTGGAGCGGAGCGAAGGCCGTGGCTGCCCCGTTTTTATCCTGTCTGGGACAGCGAGGGGCCACCCTTGAAGAGTGTGAGGACATTGTAATAATTGGGGGAGAACCCCACGAGGAGAGCAAACACAGGGACTTTTTGGGCGCAAAAATCAACCAAAATGGCGGTTCCCGCTTGCTAGGGAAACCGCATGGGACAGTTACAGAAAATGTGGCTGGTGCAGGACTTGCAAAAGCTGGCCGGGAATGGCGCGAACAGCAGAGCCCCGCCCTGAAGGGGGGCATGGCGCGAAAGCTATGGCTGCGCCGGGATGGACAGTGACTAATTCAGCCCGTGTGCTGAGTCAACCGCTGAGTTTATGGGACCCTCCCCTGATTTCTACCAGGGGGAGTGACTTTCAATTATGGCCTGTGGGGATGCACCCACTGGGCCCAGGGACTGACATACAGACGGCGCCACTACAAAAAGTAGTTCCGGCCGTGGAGGTGATTTGCAAGAAAGAAGGGTACCTTGCGCAAAAAGCTGCTGCAAGGAGAAGGCGGGAACTAGCCGCGGGAAAAGACTCCAGCTCTGAGGAGGAAACTGGAGCGAAAAGGCAGACCGCGCCCACCAGGACTGAGAAAGGCGCGGCCTTAATTAAGGGGCATGATATTCCCCTGTGGGACCCGCCCATTATTGCAACCCCTGGGGGCGGGTTCCAGCTCTGTCAGAAAAGGGAGGAGCCGAAGCAGGGAGTGGCGGATCCAGCAACTTCCATCAGTCAGTTGCGAGGAACCACTGAGAAGGAGAGACCTGTACAGGAAGTGGCTCCTGTACCAAGAATGGCCTGCTCCTCCACTGTGGGCACGATGGTCTCCACCCAGCCCTACTCAGTACCCGGCGGGCTACTGGTGGTACGGGTGGCTGGCACCGAGACGGTGGTCGGGCTCTGCCTACAATGCGGGCTGCCCGGAGGCACGGTCAATACAGCGGCACGTTGCCCTCATTGCGGGACTTTGTACCTGTGGCCTATGCCCACATTCATTCCTATACAGCCTGCTGACCCCCCGGTGGACGTGACAAGGCGCTCCGCCGAGTCCCCGGGCGCGCTATGGAGCAACCGCGCGAGTCCCGGAAACAAGGGACTGGAGCCGGTCAAGTCGGCTGGGTCACTGGCGATTGAGGCGGCTGAACCAACCCCCGCGTTCGGGGAAAAGAGACTGTCACCCCGCCCGGGGACCCCTAAGTCCGGGCGAGGGGATTACTCAGATGAGGACCTCCGTGAGCTGGCGGTAGTAAAAGCGGAGCAGAAAAGGCAGACCGGGAGAACGACACCCCGTGGGGTGAGTGGCAGGACGTCCCCCGCAGATCGGCGATCCGACCGACGGAGTCCCGCCATCCCAGGACCTGGCGGAGATGGGAGAGAGACGCCTACACCCCTGCGGACGGGTAAGCCAAAAAGCCCTATCTCTTACCTGGTCACAACAGACGGCGAAGCGCTGCAAGGGCCGCGCCCGGCCCCGAGCGCACGTGGAGTGGCGGCATCACTTCCGGCGGCGACGGCGGAGCAACCGGATGTCGTCGTGGAAGAAGAGATCCCGCATGGGGGTCCCACGCAAGATGGCGATGCTTCCGGTTCCGGGGGGGACTTCACTTCCGGTGGCGACGGCGGAACCCATGAAGAAAAAGCAGCGACGCTTCGGCGATCGGGGGAAGGTCCCCGATCACTTACAAGGCCCAGAAATTGGAGAGACGATCTCAGGACTGAGGAGGGTGAGACATCATCCTTGGACCAGTCTACGGACAGCCAGGAGCGGGTCGTAACCCCGTGGGGTCCCGTTCCGTGCCCCTATGCCCAAACCCCCGCCATAGTTAATACCCCTACCCCCATCACACGGTCACCGGGCTCACCGCCTAGCCTGGAGTACGTGGACAATTCACCGGGGGGCGAGGGAAGACGGACTGGGGAAAGGCAGCGCAGTGGCGCTACGGAGGGCGATTCACGGGGAGGGGGAGAATTGAGGGTGGCAGATACAGCACCCCAACCGGCAGTAAAGGCTCCGGGGTCCTCGAGGTGGTTCCCATCACGATCCACGAGGTCGTCAGGGGTATTTTCATTTGACGACGACAGGGAGCCAGGGCCTAACCCATTTAAGGAGACCCGGTGGTGGGCCCCGCTATTTGAAGGATACTCCGCGTGGATGGACCGTACTCGGTTCCTCATCCGGCGTGAGGACGTGGTAGATTTCTGGTGGAAAGAGGGAGAGTTCACACCCGAGCAGAGGGACAAGGAATTACAGAAGAGGTGGTTCCAGCTGGAGCGTAGAGACATAGCGCCCATGGGTCCCGACACACTGTCAGATCCAGTCGATCCTGATGAGCCCCTATCATGGGTGTTACCTGGGAGGGCAGGTAATGCTGACCTGACCAGGGTCAGTAGGGCGGAGAGGGCTATAATAGTCCGGTATAAAAAGTACCATGGGTTGGAGTATCCCTATGTTCCGGAGCCCCTGATAGATGAAATTGAGGACAATAGGGAAAGGTGGCTCCAAGAGACTATAGAGTTGTACTTAGTCAATAGGGGGGGCGCCATTGTAGGTAAGAAGGCGGAGGAAAGGATAGACACCCTGATGCGAGTGTGGAGCATAGGGAGAAATGTCCACAAACATAGGGTGACCTATAGGCCAGAGAGAGGATCGCCTAGGCATTACTATGTCACGGTCCTGGATATGGGTAACAGGGAGGTGAGAAAACCTGACCCAGATCACTATTTTTAGGGGGTACTAACACATTACGCGGGTTCGTGGCTGCTGGTCGGGGCGGGCTTGGCGGAATGTACTGTATTCATTGTTATGGTATTCTGAAAATTTGTATGTGAATGTTAACATAATTATGTCCTATGTTACAGTGCTTCCTGGAAGAAGGTGTACAAATTTAGGTCCCAGCGAGGACGGTGGGATTCACCAGGGGGAGAATGTAGCGGTCATGTAAAATGGCTACAGTCATCTCTCCTGCTGACAGTAAGGCCTGGTAAGTGTGGGCATGCCAGCAGTAATCATGGAGGTTTTCCCTCACACCCTGGTGGGGTGCCCTGTGTATGGATGGGACTGGTCACATGCTCTGACTCCATGGTTAGTGATGTCAGAGGTGTGTCAGCCTCAGAAGTTACATAAGGCACAGCACTGTGTCTAAGAGTTAGTTGAGTTCCAGTTGCTGTACAGTTCTTAGTTCTAGTTCAAGCCCAGCAGGAGTTGCTGGAGAGTCTTGGTATGAGACCTGAGTTCTGCTGAGAGGAAGAGTTGCGGTAACTCCAGAGGAGACTGTGTCCTGGGACCTGGCACAGGATAGTGATCCCTGCGGGGATAGGGAATCCCTATTAAAGTAAAGAATCACCTTTGAAGGGAAGCAGCGTGGAGAATCATGAGAGGCTAAGTCTCAACTGCGAGGGGCAGCTAGCCCACATCATTCAATAAAGATGTGTTCATTCAGAAATCCTCTCGTGTACTTCTGTGGAATGAGTGTACAGAGAGGAGCACCACCGAGGAGTTCCTCGTCAGGATCATCCCCATGCGGACGCAGGGGCCCTGGTGAGGTGGAGGCGCTGCACTGGAACTAGGTGAGACTCAACACACTACCTCAGCTGCCTGTCTGGACGGGTCCTCCCCACACACCATCATGCGGGAGACTCAGGAGTCCTGTAGCCAACAGGTGCACCATCAGGCATATCTACACTGTAATGGGGTCCGGTTAGACCACGGGGGCCAATGTGAGATTGGGTGGGTCGGGCCGGGCCAGAAACACCGTTACATAAGCCATGCATAGTTTTTTTCCATTGTAGATTAAGGAATTTATACTCTCACCTTCAATCATTTGTCTTTCTCAACTCTCCTTCCTGATGTTAATAATAATAGCATGTTCTTGTATAGCGCTGATAATTGTACACAGCACTTTACAGAGACATTTTGCAGGCACAGGTCTCTGCCCTGTAGAGCTTACAATCTATGTTTTTTTTTGGTGCCTGAGGCACAGGGAGATAAAGTGACTTGCCCAAGGTCACAAGGAGCCGACACTAGGAATTGAACCAGGCTCCCCAGCAATCTTAGTGTTAGTCAGTGTCTTTACTCACTGAGCCACTAATGTTAACATCTTTTGGTGACGGATGTTATATGACTACTGTAAATGGGGTTGTCAGGTGTACAGTTTTGAACTGGACTGTCCTGTATTTGGACACTCTGTCCAGTAAAAAATTAGAGGTAATACTGGACATGTACTGTATGTGTCTGGTATTACCTCTCTGGACATAGTGATCTGACCGGCTTGGGGATTTCCCCAAGCAGGGCTGTTGCTGGTGGGCTTGGCATCTTCCTCCATCCTGATTGGCTGCATTATCCAGCAGCAACCAATTAGGAGGAGGTGTCAGGAGCCTGAGGGTAAGGCCAAGGATAGGAGGAAACAGCATGGAGCGGAGAGGTGTATGTTTCTCTCGAGCGTGTGTGTGTCACATTGTGTCCAGTGTTTTTGGAAAAACTATAAAGTGGCCATTGGTCAGGATATAAGTAGAATAACAATAAATATATCAATAGTTCATAATATTATTTGAATTATTATTTTGGTTAGCCCTGTTTAAATTGGTATCAAACTTGTCTAAGTGGCAGTCTGTGTGCAATCACAATAATACTGCATCTACCAATTTTTGCATCACAACAGGACTGAGTTGGACTAAACCTAAAAGATTTGTGTTAAATGTAGGAAACTGGGAATGCACAATACTTACATTGGTCCCTGATTTGAGGTAGAGATGTGCAAATATCTTGCTGTCTGCAAGATACATTATCTTAACTTTCTTGCGCATGTTTTGCTGTTTGCTTTATAAACATTATCCGAACTTTCTTACAAATATCTTGCTGTCTGCTTTATTTACATTATCCTAACAGTCTTGCGAATGTCTTGCCGTATGATTTATATTATTGTATCACGTTTTTTTTTTAGAAAGGCACATAAAGTAGTTGCAAAAAAGTGTTTGCAAAGATTTACAGTAGAGGCAACTCTTATTCTAACAAAAACCAGTGGCAATTCCCCAAAAGACCCAGGTACACCCAGGTACATTCTGAATACATGCCTTAAACTTTCCTTAAACTAGCCCCAGCATTTCTGCATTGATTAATGGCCTATCAGATTAACAGCGGGGGTCCCTGGCAGTCCCATTCAAACTGAATGGGACTGCCAGGGATCCCTGCTGTGTTAATCCTATGGGTCGTTAGTCAATGCAGAAATGCCTTAAACGTGCCTCAAACTAGCCCAGAACATACCCAGCACATACCCAGCACATACCCAGAATGTAACCCGGCTAGTTTACAGCAAATGTTAGAATAAACGTTGCCTCTACTGTACATTCTGGCCTGAATATAGCATATTCACCAGTTTCCATAAAAGTACATGAAAAATATAAAAGTTAGCGTACATTTAGCATTCATTTCCGTTTGCTATGCTGAGGCAAGATAGAATCTGAGATCTAACCATTATAGAATCAAATGAAAAACAGAAAATAAACAATATACAATCCAAAAACCTGAAAAAAAATACATTGGATTAACAGATGAAGAAAGAAGAAGAAGAAAGAAGGAATTACAGATAAAGAAAGAAGAAGGCGTTAGAAGATCAAAGAAAGAAGAATTTGGTTACCTGGTCCAGATCTTCAAGGTGGATGGCATTGGATTCAGTTGATGACGTCGCAGTACGAGAGCTTCCTGATACCCCTGGATTCGGAGGGCCAAAGCTTCTATTGGTAAGTTAAATATTGAATGTATGTAAATGTATTTATTTTTTTTGGATTGTATATTTTTTCATTTATGTTTGCCATTGCCCATTGACTGATAATGTATGAATCTGTACACCTTTAGGGTACAGATCAATACAGTATTAGCCAATGCATTTTTTGGAACATGCTTGCTTTATATCGAGTGTTATTTTTTCTATTTATGTTTATTATGTGTATGTCATGTGTTGTCATTTTGCTGGCTTGTTCTGTATTGATTAGCGATTTTAATTAATGATTTCTTGTGTTGGCTTCTGCTTTTAAGTGATGTGTTGGATAGTAATTTTAATAATTCATTGATTGGTTGGCTACTGGTTGAAATTAATTAATTGTTTAGTTGGTTACTGTTTGCATGTATTTAATTGGTTGGCTAGTGTTTTTCTTTATTGAATTGTGGTGGTTAGGTGCTTATGCTTGATTATTGTTGAATTTTGGCCTTCATGCTTTTTGATTAGGGTTACCATTGAGTACTTTAGTGGCTTATCATGCCCATATTATATATGTATGATGTATCACTATGCCAATCAATGGGTACAGGGTGGGTATAGTGGGTCCGGGGTGGGTTGTTAGGTCTCCCGGGTGGCTTGTGGGGGATGGGGGTTAACCCCCTTAATTATTATAGCGGTTATTAACCGCTAAGGTGATTAAGCGGTTAGGGGTCATTAGATTGTTTTATTTGATGTATTCTTTCTGGCAACGTAGGACATGGCCCTGCAGTATGCTGACATGGATGCCCTTCATGATGGCAGGGGTAAGTAGAATGTTTTTTATTTACTTTATTTATGCTGCCTGGATGTTTTATTTAATAATGGGTATGAGTTTGGTGGGATGGGGGGAAGGTGTATTTATTGAAATGTATGCCACATTTATATTTTTAGTAAACTTAAAGTGATTTGTTACCGGCGCTAATCACACCCAATCTGTGATTAAATAGTGCACAAAAATAAAATAAAATTCAAAATAATTGTGTCAAGGTGATCACTGATCAAATTCTCAACCTTCCAGGAATATGTACAGATTCCTTTCAATAGTAGCTTGTCCGGGATGGGAAGGGAGCGAAGATAGCAGGGATACACCATGAAAAATAGAAAATGAAAGCATACAATAGTGCAATAAGTTTTTTTCAATCTGGATAAAGCATATATGTCTTGGCTCTGTAGCAATGCCTACTTACAGCAGGTCAATTAGTAAACCGCATTGATCTACACAATAGGTAGAAAGGTGTCAGGATCTTCAGGAAAAACAGCCTTGGTTTACAGCATATGATGTCAGCACCTCAGCTCAGACGTCAGGAGATGTGAGAGGATCAAAGGCATGCAAAAGAAAGGCAGACCATAGTGTCGATCGTGCATAAAATTTATGAATAAAACAACAACAAAACTTAGGAATCGTACTCACAATGTGTACATATTCAAAGTTCACATAGGATTTTACTTGAGGCAGATGGAGTGCCGGCTCATTGTGGAACAGCTCACCGGGGATCTTCTCCTTAACTCCCAGCAGACCGGGTGGGAGATGGCGTCTGACGTCACATCCGCTGTATGGGTGACGGCGTCCGGTCTTAGAGGGGAGCGGTGGGGGAACTCGGCAACTCTGGAGCTATCTATCTAAGCGTCTATCCAGAAGGATTTCCTAAACGCTCTCTAGGGACAGAGATTCCCAAACAAAGATACAGCTCCAGAGTTGCCGAGTTCCCCCACCGCTCCCCTCTAAGACCGGACGCCGTCACCCATACAGCGGATGTGACGTCAGACGCCATCTCCCACCCGGTCTGCTGGGAGTTAAGGAGAAGATCCCCGGTGAGCTGTTCCACACTGAGCCGGCACTCCATCTGCCTCAAGTAAAATCCTATGTGAACTTTGAATATGTACACATTGTGAGTACGATTCCTAAGTTTTGTTGTTGTTTTATTCATAAATTTTATGCACGATCAACACTATGGTCTGCCTTTCTTTTGCATGCCTTTGATCCTCTCACATCTCCTGATGTCTGAGCTGAGGTGCTGACATCATATGCTGTAAACCAAGGCTGTTTTTCCTGAAGATCCTGACACCTTTCTACCTATTGTGTAGATCAATGCGGTTTACTAATTGACCTGCTGTAAGTAGGCATTGCTACAGAGCCAAGACATATATGCTTTATCCAGATTGAAAAAAACTTATTGCACTATTGTATGCTTTCATTTTCTATTTTTCATGGTGTATCCCTGCTATCTTCGCTCCCTTCCCATCCCGGACAAACATTTATATTTTTTACATCAGAATTCGTACCGCAGGCCTGTGGGGACCCATGGCAACCCATGGGGGCTACCCGACGACCCCCGGACATGCATGAGGACCACCTGAGGACCCGCGACACCCATGGGGACCACCCAAGGTCCCCCAGACACCCATCAGATCCACCCGAGGGCCCCCAGACACCTTTGAGGATGACCCAGACACCCAAGGGGACCACCTGGAGGCCCACGGACACCCACAGGGACCACCCGGGGACCCCGTTTTGGCCCCTGGACACCCACAGGGAACACCTGGAGGCCCACAGACACCCGCTAGGACCCTTGCAGGCCTCTGGTATGATTCCTGTGTAAAACAAATGATGGTTTTCTTTGGGGGCACAGAAGGTGTGTTGTGTATTGGTGGGTAGCACATATCGTAATGTTTATTGTGGGCAGAGGGGTGAATGAGGGGCCAAGTACCTGCTTCACTCACCCCCTCTGCCCTCAATAAAGCGGTTATTGTACCTTAACCCCTTCATTGCCTTAGCGGCTATCCACTAAGATAATGAAGCTGCTTTAATATAATTTGTATTCATAGTGTGCGGGAGCAGGGGTTCTCCTGAGTTGAACTGCATTGATTTTGTCTCGGGGACCCCCTGCTTCCCGAGTTACAGGGCCAGATATTTGGTGCCAGTATGTCCTTCATTATTTAAATCCCACGGTCAAGTGATGCAGATGATTTAAAAATGGTGGCGATACCGTGAGTGCGGTCTGTGCCTGGCGGGAGTAAGGGGGTGGTGGGGTCTCCTTACCACTCCGCTGCTTTTTGATGACATCGGGCTCCGCTAGGATCGTCTCGGTCTCCGTCTCCGTTGCACTGGGAGTCACCACGGCGGTGGGACTCGTACGGGCCTCCGGCCGCACCAGCGTTCCGCTGGGGAGTCACCTGGTTCTTCAACGATACAACCCATGGATATAGGTACAAAATGTCCTCGTTTGTGTACCTCCACTGCGGTCGCGCTTGTCTGGGTGGCCAGCTTGCTTAGTTTAATAACTAGCTGAGCCTTGGTTCCTCCTGATATGGTACAACGGGGACCCAGGGCAGTCTTTTCTTTGTCATCCGCCACCTCCGTCAAAGTTCCTGGAGAGGCACCCCGCGGCGTGCCGAACAAATCCCGCGGCTCGGTTGGCCACAAGTAAAACGTACCACATTTAGCACATCGGGCCTTGGTACTTGGTACCGCGCCGGGTAGTCCGCATTGCACACACAAGAACCGAACGTATTCGTGCTCCGCTACTGCCACGACCGGTAGGCCTCCAGGTACTTGGTGAATGGAGGTACTTATCTCTGACATGGTTCGTTCAGAGTGAATACAACTCAGTTTTACAGCTCCTTGCTCCTCGAATGCCAGACAAAAGTGACGCTCCTCGCTCAGGTCTCCGGTCCCTCCCTTCGCGGGGGAGGACTTTCCTGATTGGCTCTTTGTGGGCCCCCTCCCTCTGGTGGAATACAGAGGCGGGGTCTTTTCCTTGTCAGCAAGACGTGGCATTTCGGCTTTCGCGCCGCTACCCTCCTCCTGCAAGGAATCTGGGTTTGGCGCCAGAATCTTGCACATTTCCCGCCACAACTGTCTCACAGTCCTTTTGCAAATCTCACGTGCTTGCTCCAGGCTTGGCGGGAACCGCCATTTTAGCTCGCCTCTCTGCGGAGCACATGTAGGGATGGCTGCCATCTTGGATACTCCCTCCAAATGTGCCTGTGCCCTACTCTCCATGTCGAACGGGTATCTCGTACCTAGACCATGTTTTCCCTCCAAAGGTGGACTCGGCCAAGGTGGACTGTATGTGACTGTGGACGGACGTTCACAGAGGTACGCAATTAGGAGGCTTTATAACGTGAAATTATAATAGGCTTTATTGTGCCTGTTCCTTTTCATCAGGAAAATTATCCAAACACAGGGGGGGGGAACAAAGCTTCCATTCACTTGGGAGTAATTCTAGTGAAAACACTATGCAACCAATTCACATCTCCCTAGTCAAGCATTTCTCCCCAGCCCCAAACATAGCATGAAAATAAGCAGATACAGTATAAGCAGTCTCTTAATAATGAAAGTCTTATCTGTTTATCAGCTGTAGAGTAAGCTTCTCTGGTCTCCTGGAATCGCACTGAGCGTGCACAGAAAATCAGCATCCAGGTTTAGAAGTCTTATTTGGGCCTTGTGTCTTGAAAGCATCTCTGCTAACTTTGGCAGAGCTCAAAACAAGTGTGTCTCCAAGTTCAGCTCAGGTGTCAGCTAAAGAGTTCTCCCTTCCTGTTTGAACAGACAGGCTTTTGTAAGCCATCTCAATCAGGCAGGTGGTGTTTAGTAATTAACTACCAGAAGTTAACCACCACACTGCTAGATTAAAGGCACATTACTGAACAGGGATAAGTCCCCTGTTACAGTGACCCACTAAATTGAGGTAGCTGGTACCCCAGGCTCAACGGAACTCCTCTGCTCCTATGTACTCCCGATGTCTACGTGCAAGTGCTCAGTGGTGCGGGTGATAGCTAAGATACCTCTTGTCTAGGTATGGGCGTCTCCTGCTTTTGGCCACTCATAGCAGGCCCTGGGCCATGGTCCCTGGGCTGGTTAACAGAGTGAGCCCCCCAGTTGCCTCACGCTACCCGCCTCAAGGGACTTGATCAGCTCTAACTATCCACCCCTCCATAATGCGGGCCCTGAGCCATGGTCCCCGGATTGGTTACCGCTATGACCCCCCCAGTTGCCTCAGGATACCTGCTTAAAACACCTGCCGGGAGAGTGCATCTTAGTCTGCCTGTTCCGCCTCGCTATAAGCCGGTCCTGTTCTGATAGATATCATCTCAGCAGCGCCTCCAAATGTAACCCTGCTTCCCCCCCCCAGACTCTACGGTGGTGTCTAGGGTACATGGGGGCTGATTACATGCGGTGTGGTGCGTACCTGTTAGGAACAGGGCCTGAGCTTCCCGTGGTGTTGTGGGGGAGCCAGGACCGGGCTTCTTGGGTGATAGCCTCCATGATCTCTTAGTGGTTCAGCGCCTCCATCTTCTATACCTCCAGGGTATTGGGACAGGACCGGTATAGAAGAACCCCTCAGGTCCCAGGGTTATACTCTCCAAATCACACACAGTCTTTACGGGTGAAGAATAGTCTCTTTATTTGACAGAGCAACGATATCCCAACGATAAGGCTTCCAGCAGCCGCAATACAATCGCCAGGACGGGGTATACACCGTTCACCTCCGCCCAAAGGCTTCCTCCTCTCCTTCCCTTCAAGTCACTCTTCCGACAGGATGGTCTGAGCTAGATCTTCAATACCCCGTGGCCCACCTCCGAGGTTAGCATCGAGATGGGTCTTGAATTCTCCCCCCATCACCCCTGGCAGTGGGGTGAGGGCATTGGTCCACAAGTCTATAATTCTATCAGCTCTACTGATAGATGCTGATCGTTTAGTTCCTCTCGCTCTCTTCCGGCACGCTGCACCGGGGAGCCCACAGCCTCCTGATACTCCTCGGACCGTTCCGCAGGATTCGTGGCTCACTGCATAATAATCAGCAACTCTAGACTCTCGATATCACTGTTCACTCGAACTCTTCCTAAGCTACTCTCTCTTCCGAATAACCATCAAAAGAGAGGAACACGGCAAAAAGAAAAAGAACCTCTGCCACTCACCGGAGTTGGCTGCTAAATATAGAGCTAGCCCCACCCCTCATGGTGTCAGCAGAACCTCCCCTCTTGCTCACGCCTGCAGCAGAGTCCAGGCCTGCTTCTACCACTCAGGTTAGGGCTATGAAGGGGGAAAACCCATGATGATTACTGGTGCCTGATCTTAACAGGGCTTATCACAGTAGAAGGAAGATAGGTATAGCCTTGGCTGTTTACAGGGGGCTACATAACAAAAATTGCAAAAGGGCAATCAAATTAGCAAAAATGGATAATGAAAAAAGGATTGCAATAGAAAGTAAGGTCAACCCTAAAAAGTTCTTTAAGTACCTTAATAACAAAAAAATGAGAAAAGAAAATATAGGACCCTTTCAGTGTAAGATGGGTAGGCAGATTATTGGAGATAAGGAAAAAGCAGAGGTATTAAACAAATTATTTGCCTCTGTGTTTACCAGGGAAGAATCAAGTTCAATAGTAGCGCCACAGGAGGAAGCCACAACCTCCATATTAATGAACAATTGGTTAACTGAGGAAGAATTTCATAAGCGACTTGAAAAAATTAAAGTAAATAAGGCACCAGGCCCCGATGGCATACAACCAAGAGTTCTCAAGGAGTTAAGCTCAGTAATAGCAAAACCATTATATTTAATATTCAAGGACTCCATTTCCACAGGATCAGTACCACAAGATTGGCGTAAAGCCGATGTAGTGCCTATATTTAAAAAGGGAGCTAGATCACACCCGGGGAATTACAGACCTTTAAGCCTGACTTCAATAGTAGGGAAACTACTTGAAGGTTTAATACGGGATAATATTCAGGAATACCTAATGGAAAACAAAATTATTAGTAATAGTCAGCATGGATTTATGAAGGATAGATCTTGCCAAACTAACCTTATTTGTTTCTTTGAGGAGGTAAGTAGGAATTTAGACCAAGGTAATACAGTTGATGTGGTCTACTTAGATTTTGCAAAGGCTTTTGATACGGTTTCACACAAGAGGTTGGTGTACAAAATAAAGATAATTGGACTCAGTAATAATATATGCACCTGGAAAACTGGTTAAAGGACAGACAACAGAGGGTTGTCATAAATGGAACTTTTTCAGGTTGGGCTAAAGTCGTGAGTGGAGTACCTCAAGGATCGGTACTGGGACCCCTGCTTTTTAACCTGTTTATTAATGACCCTGAGGTTGGGATCGAGAGCAAAGTCTCCATCTTTGCTGATGATACTAAATTGTGTAAGGTAATAGAACCAGTGCAGGATGTAATTTCTCTTCAGAAGGACTTGGAGAGACTGGAAACGTGGGCAGGTAAATGGCAAATGAGGTTTAATACAGATAAATGTAAGGTTATGCATTTGGGATGCAAGAATAAAAAGGCGACTTACAAATTAAATGGAGATATATTGGGGGAATCCTTGATGGAGAAGGATTTAGGAATGCTTGTAGACAGCAGGCTTAGCAATAGTGCCCAATGTCATGCAGTAGCTGCAAAGGCAAACAAGATTTTATCTTGCATCAAACGGGCAATGGATGGAAGGGAAGTAAACATAATTATGCCCCTTTACAAAGCATTAGTAAGACCACACCTTGAATATGGAGTACAATTTTGGGCACCAATCCTAAGAAAAGACATTATGGAACTAGAGAGAGTGCAGAGAAGAGCCACCAAATTAATAATAATTAATTGGACATTCTAACTTATGAGGAGAGGCTAGCTAAATTAGATTTATTTACATTAGAAAAGAGGCGTCTATGAGGGGATATGATAACTATATACAAATATATTCAGGGACAATACAAGGAGCTTTCAAAAGAACTATTCATCTCACGGGCAGTACAAAGGACTCGGGGCCATCCCTTAAGGTTGGAGTAAAGGAAATTTCACCAGCAACAAAGGAAAGGGTTCTTTACAGTAAGGGCAGTTAAAATGTGGAATTCATTACCCATGGAGACTGTGATGGCAGATACAATAGATTTGTTCCAAAAAAGTTTGGACATCTTTTTAGATGGGAAAGGTATACAGGGATGTACCAAATAAGTATACATGGGAAGGGTGTTGATCCAGGGATTAATCCGATTGCCAATTCTTGGAGTCAGGAAGGAATTAATTTTCCCCTTAATGGTGTTTTTTGTTTGCCTTCCTCTGGATCAATAAGTTAGTATAGATGTAGGATAAAGTATCTGTTGCCTAAATTTAGCATAGGTTGAACTTAATGGACGTACGTCTTTTTTCAACCTCATCTACTATGTAACTATGTAACTATGTAAGATACAGGCCCCATTAGGGGTGCCAGTATCTCCTATGCATTGAAATGTCCCGCTCCATGTTACCGTGGGAATCAAATGCATAGGAGATACCAGCACCCCATAACGGGGCCTGTATCTTGGGAAGCAGAGGGTTCCTGGACTTGAAATCAATGCGGTTCTGCTCCGGAGACCCCCTGCTCACGTATGCTAGTAATAAAATGTAAATAAAAAAAAAATTCGGCCGAGATTTTCTCAGAGAGAGGCGTCTCTCTCTTTCTGAAGCAGAAAGAACTCGCCAGGGTGATCTTCACGTCGCCGACTACTCGCCATTTTCACCAAGGTTGCTATCATTGGTTTTCGGGGTTTCTGTATACCGTGATAGCAATGCTGTAAAAAAATGGAAATTTTTAAACCCTGGCAATTTTTTCTATCGGAGCTTAGTGCATAGGCTCCTACGTATGATTTTCTGTATTATCAAACATCGCTTTTGTGCAGAAAAACCCCTGGACAATTTTCTGCTGTGATACATAAAATTGCAAAGAGTAATTGACTAGAGCTTTATATATTTTGCCTTTATTGTCTGTTACACACCATCTTTTGTGATGACTATTTGCATGGTATTATTATGACAATTATGCCAAAGTGGCACTATTACAGAAATTATTTCAACAATTGTCAATGACAACAAAAACATCAACTTATTAAATACCTCTCCTTCATTTCTGAAAATAAATATCAAATGGAGTCTACCTAGCTAGTAATAGTTTTAAGAACTATTAAAATCAGAGGGACAGTTTAGTATTTCCTTTTCTTTAGCAGCAGGAAAGACAATATGTTATGCAAAAATTAAGAAGAAAAAAATAACTTAAATTCCAATTTAGAGTGCCATATGGGTGAAATTAAAAGGGAAAGGTAATATAAATTAGGAACACTCTTGAAAGGATAGAGCCCCTTCAAATTTCCCTGTGCTGCAGAGATTCACTCCAGGTATATGAAGTCCATTTAAATCAGCAACATGATGATAGACCATAAAGGGTTAACACATATGATGAAAAGCAAATGAGGCTACTGACTCTCCCCTAGTGTGGGAGCAGCCTGGCAGCATACAGAGGGTTGACCCAGTTGGTTGAGTAACCTGCTAAGAACCCCTCAAATGTATAAATAGTGCACTAAAAGTGGCTGTTCCCTTGGGGTGCTTGAGAATAAGAAATCAACTTTCTCAGTTCTTTCCTTGGTCTGTTCCAGTTGGCGTGCTCCAGGCTTGTGAGCAGTAAAGTAGCAGGGTATCCTCGCAATAGGAAAAAAATATATATATATAAATTAGGAAGATGTTTTTAATAATAGATCATTCTATTATTCGTATTTCGCATGTACAGTATATAATTTTCTTGTGAAACTTGAAGCACACCTTTGCACTTTTTACATTCCTTTTTTTGTGCTGTATCATGTTGGAGATAATTGCTGATCTTTTTGTTGTTATTTAATGAATCTATAATAAGGCTCCCATAAATATAATAGTTTTGGTGCCTAACAAATAAATGTGTTTTACACCATTTCTAAGTTATAATTAAAACAAATAGTGCTAAACATTTATTAGCATGTTTCCATTTCTTGTTTCCCCCACCCCCCTCGCCCCATCTCTCTTTGAGGGTTTTGCACCGTTACTATAAGTTGTACTAATTATATCTTTCTTAATGCTCCAATGCTCAGACTTGTACTATTGAAGAAGTTAGAAATGATGATTGACTAAAGTCACTGATGCTCTGATATTATAATGTATGATAACAAAAATTACTTCATTGACTTTTAATGAGTGCTATTAATTTTAATAACACATGAATTTGGGATCTTTAATTGTGATTGCTGTTAAATTAAATTATGTTGATTAGCTCAGTGTCCTCCAGTTATAAAAAAGTAGCTTTCTGTTTTAGGCCCATTAAGTTGATTCAGAACATATATTCTGTTAATATGATCATTTGGCAACAGTATGATAAATAATAATGTTTTTATATGTCCATTTTTTTTTACTAATGTAACCCTGTATCCCCCCCCCCCCAGTCTCTACGGGAGTGTGAGGGGTGCATGGGGGCTGGTTACATGCGGTGTGGTGCGTACCTGTGAGAACAGGAGGGCCTGAGCTTCCCGCGATGTTGTGGGGGAGCCAGGACCGGGCTTCTGGGGTGATAGCCTCCATATTATCTTAGTGGTGCAGCGCCTCCATCTTCTATACTCCCAGGGTAATTGGACAGGACCGGTATAGAAGAACCCCTCAGGTCCCAGGGTTATACTCTCCAAATCACACACAGTCTTTACGGGTGCAGAACAGACTCTTTATTTGACAGAGCAACGATATCCCAACGATAAGGCTTCCAGCAGCCACAATACAATCGCCAGTGTAAGGTACAACCCGCTCAACTCCCACGAACTCCTTCTCTCCTTCCCTCCAAGTCACTCGGCCGACAGGATGGTCTGAGCTAGTGCTGCGATACCCCCTGGCCCACCCCCGAGGTTAGCCTCGAGGTGGGTCTTGCATTCTCTCCCCATCACCCCTGGCAGCGGGGTGAGGGCATTGATTCTATCAGCTCTACTTATAGACGCTGATCGGTTTGGTTCCTCTCGCTCTCAACCGGCATGCTGCGCCGGGGAGCCCGTAGCCTCCTGATACTCCTCGGACCGTTCCGCAGGATTCGTGGCTCACGGCCTAATACTCAGCAGCTCTAGACTCTTGGTATCACTGCTCACTCGAACTCTTCTTAAGCTACTCTCTCTATTGAAGAACCATCAATCAGAGAGGAACACGGCACACAGCAAGGACGAAGAACAACTCCTCACTCACCGGAGTGGGCTGCTAAATATAGAGCTAGCCCCTCCCCTCCTGGTGTTAGCAGAACCTCCCCTCTTGCTCACGCCTGCAGCAGAGTTCAGGCCTGCGTCTACCATTCAGGTTAGGGCTATGAAGGGGGAAAACCCATAATGAATACTGGCGCCTGATCTTAACAAGACTTACCGCAGTAGAAGGAAGGTAGGTATAGCCTGAGCTGTTTACAGGGGGCTACACTAACATAAAGCATCTTGCAAATATTAATGATTCATTTGTAACCTTACACAAAATTTTTTTTGAGCTGGCTGTGTAACAGACAATCTCGTCACTAGTTTCCGCCACTAATTGAGCCACAATTCTAAAGCAGGGTTATCCTTAAAACCTCACGTGTTGGTGGCCCTTGAGGACTGGAGTATGCCACCCCTGATCTAGTCCATTCACAATAAGTATGGTAAACTACATACGCTTATTGTAGAGATGTGTGAAGGTGCACAGTTCACTTTCAAAATTCACAAAAAGTTTCAAAAAGTTTCTTTTATATTCGCCAGCAAAAAAAAACCTAATTTGAATTATACAAACATCATTGTGTTTATAGGTTTTGCTAATGATACTGTATGCCGAACCTAGTGTGCATAGTGTGCAGCAAATGGTTTTGCTTCCAGTGCCTTTGTGCCCAAGTTGGACTTTTTTCCCCAGCTGTTAACATCCAAAGTTCATCCTGTTCAAACTTTCTACTGATTAAAGTTAATAAATAAAAATGAACATACTTTTTCCAGCTATGGAAAACAGTCTCCATAATCTAATTTGATCTTTATTCAAGGAGATAAATAGTCCATCAATTATTTTCATCCCCTGCCTGGTGCACACTAAATGTTAACTGAATCCAAGAGAGCACATACAGAAGTAGCAAGACTTACTGTGTTTGGCATCGGGGCAAGCCGCAAGACATGACTGCTCCGGTGCTGGAGGATTATCACTGGGGGGTGTGTCCAAAACAGAAGCATGGACCCCCTGCAGCACAGCAGAACTATCTTTAGAGCTGCAACTTTAAGCTTTTCCAGCTGCTGCTTTGGACACAGTAACTCTGGCTGCATCTGAATGTTCTACAAGGCAGCTTCAGTCTATAGAGATTACAGTGTTTATATTGCAGATATACTGATCTGTGTATGAAGGATAAAAATGTCATATGGAAATATTACTGTATGCTCATTTGCATGTCTTGGACAGGTCTGCAACCGTGCCTTTCACCATTATCACCCAGCACACAGTGCTTCCACTGCAGCAAGGGATTCTGGGAAATGACATGCAAGTGAGTACACAGTGCCCCCTTTTGCTTCAAAACCATATAACATGGTCCCCAGCAAGCTTAATCTTGCTTCATTTCACAGATTTGAGCACAGCCTGGGTTAAGATGCATAACCAGTAAACTCAGAAAAGAAAAAAATGTGTGGTGCTCTGCAAAAAAAGAAAATCAATTGTATAGAACAAAAATAAAGTTCAATGAAGGTTCCTGTGGTACACACACCCTTAATAATTCATTAGGGATTTGCCAACCCATAAACACGTGGTACAAACGTAGTAATAATCACTCCTCCATTGTAATCCGACTAGCAGGCTAGGGTACGCACAAGCAATGCAGTAAGAGACCTCACAATAAAGTGTCCAAATATATAGTATCGGAATGGAGGATTTGCAATGTGATAATGAATAAACTCACGTTAGGATTGGTGATATCCTCATGGCTCCAAACCTTCTTCCACAGCAGGGGGTGTGCTTCCGTTTTTTCTGAAGCAGGTAACACAAGGTGGTAGGAAAAAATAGGCACTAGTACTCAGGAAACTAAGGAGATAAATGATGTCCAAGAGAGCGTGTACCCATAAAAAATGAAAATATTTAATAGATCATCCAAAAAACAGCTACATTACGAGGTATGCAAACCCCCACCAACGCGTTTCGAGCGTAAGCTCTTTCTCAAGGTGACTGTCAAATGTACTCACCAGTCTGTTTAAGTACCCATGAGCCGCGCTGTTGTCCACTCCCCGTTCACTTCCTGAAACCATCAGGAGTGGCGCAGATGTGATGACGTCAGCGCGTACCGTGGGGTATACAAAATATTGCAACTTTATTAATCAAATACATAAAAACAATTACAATTAGAAAAAAAGGAAAAAAACACACATTAGAGTACTCGGTATAACTTTCAACATAGGAAAAAAAATAGCCAAACGTACATATTTAAAAAGAAACATCATAAACTCAACGAATATCTCTGATAAAAGAAAGAAAATACCTAACAATAAGATGGATAGATTAACCAATGTATGAATACATAAAGACCTATAGTGGTATGAAACAACAACCGGTGTAAATATATACACATATGTATAAAATGTCAACATCTATTGAAAAAAGAAATCATGTAATGAACTGTAAAGGAAACTGGGAATGAAGCCACTGAGGGTGACTTGTGTACATAATAATATATAAAACAAAACCAATGTATAATTAATGAGAAGAATACATTAATTCATCATAGTTGTTATTATAAAGTATTATACATTAAAGTACTAATGATCTCAAAAACCATATGCTTGAACAATATATTAAGTCTAATATCCACACCACATACAGTAGCTATAAGTATAACTATAACAAACATGGGGGTAAATATAAGTGAGGACAATGTATTGAATAGAAGAAGTTGATCTAAAGGATAAATGAG
Source organism: Ascaphus truei (assembly GCF_040206685.1). Lineage (NCBI taxonomy): Eukaryota > Metazoa > Chordata > Amphibia > Anura > Ascaphidae > Ascaphus > Ascaphus truei. Next base: position 68,603,893 of record NC_134485.1, on the reverse strand, counting down.
AGTGTGTGGGCGCCTATAAAGTGTTAATCTAAACCCTAAATAGTAGTCCAACTGTCTGAGGTTTATGATTATTGACAATTTGTTTATCATGTGAGACAGTTGGACTACTATTTAGGGTTTAGATTAACACTTTATAGGCTCATTTATCATTTATCATTTAGATCAACTTCTTCTATTCAATACATTGTCCTCACTTATATTTACCCCCATGTTTGTTATAGTTATACCTATAGCTATTTGGTGTGGATATTAGACTTAATATATTGTTCAAGCATATGGTTTTTGAGATCATGAGTACTTTAATGTATAATACTTTATCATAACTATGATGAATTAATGTATTCTTCTCATTAATTATACATTGGTTTTGTTTTATATATTATTATGTACACAAGTCACCCTCAGTGGCTTCATTCCCAGTTTCCTTTACAGTTCATTACACGATTTCTTTTTTCAATAGATGTTGACATTTTATACATATGTGTATATATTTACACGGTTGTTGTTTCATACCACTATAGGTCTATATGTATTCATACATTGGTTAATCCGTCCATCTTATTGTTAGGTATTTTCTTTCTTTTATCAGAGATATTCGTTGAGCTTATGATGTTTCTTTTTAAATATGTACGTTTGGCTATTTGTTTTCCTATGTCATCACGTCCGCGTCACTCCTGATGGTTTCAGGAAGTGAACGGGGAGTGGACAACAGCGCGGCTCATGGGTACTTAAACAGACTGGTGAGTACATTTGACAGTCACCTTGAGAAAGAGCTTACGCTCGAAACGCATTGGTGGGGGTTTGCATACCCCTTAATGTAGCTGTTTTTTGGATGATCTATTAAATATTTTCATTTTTTATGGGTACATGCTCTCTTGGACATCATTTATCTCCTTTGTTTCCTGAGTACTAGTGCCTATTTTTTCCTACCACCTTGTGTAACTAGTAAACTCACCCACAGACAGCCTTTTCAACCTTAATGCGTCTCATCAGTGTGGGGTATATATATATATATATATATATATATATATATATATATATATATATATAGATATATAGATATATAGATATATAGATATATAGTGATATCATCACTGTCCTCTAGGTGCTGGAATAGGGAAGCTATGGGACTTTCCAACACACAGAGTTGATCTCCCTAGAGAAGCCAGCAGCAGCTGCTGGCTAATTGAGCAGGCTGAATTCCTGATTGCTCATGGAGTTTTGAATGAACAAGGAAGTGTGTTAAGGCAGACACAGAGCTGCCATGCTGAGAGACACTGCTGTTCCCAGAGAAGGGTGGCAGAGAAGAGTTCTCCCAAGCTGTGGAATAGGGCACAGCCCCCTAAACCCACTGGATGGTGGTCACAGAGCCTGCTGGGACTGCCTGGGTTTTTAATCCCAGGAAGAAGAAGGAAGGACGCGAGACCGTGCTAAAGAGGGGATGTCCTGTCCTTAACATTGGACGTACAGAGGAGAGATTCTCTGAACTCTCGTGGGGCTGAGCTCCCCTAGGAAGGAAGGATGCGAGGCCATGGTGAAGCGGGGACGTCTGCTCCAAACCCTGGATTAACAGATAAGCAAAACACTTTATAGCTGTGTTTAGAGACTGTATTTGTTCAGCTATAATAGTACCTCTTTAGGGTGGTAATCAGCTTAGCTGTCCATCCAGTTAGTAAGGGTTGATGCTGAATGTGTAGTTAGTCTCCTAAGAGGAGTAGGAGTTTATTTTATGATTTTGTTTAGACTTAAAGGGGTGGGCCTGTTAGTGTATTATTTAATCCTTGTAAATAAACCCCATACAGAGAAATACTACCTTTCCTGCTTTAATCTGGGATACAAGATCCTATTCTATGAAGGAGACAATTGGTGGAGTTTAATGAGGGCAGTCCACTGAGCAGCGGAAACTGTGGGTTTGAAAATAAATGCAGGGATTTAAAATGGCCACCCATCTGAAATGAAAAAACAAATTCTGCAATTAAAGTCTGTCCCACTGTGTATGACTATTTCTGGCCCTGCAAAAGGAACCGCAGATGTGTTCATGGTGTAAAGAGCTGGTCACCAAACACTGTCCCTTCAGGCATATGATGACGCTGAGGAGGACTCCTATTGGGCCCCACGAAAAGGACAGCCTCCATTTGCAGAAGAAGCTGCAGAAATGTTTTATCCCGTGTGGTCAGAAAAGACCAGAGTGCCTGGTGCTATCTTCATGGGAATGACAACTAGCCTTGGGATGACAAAGGCCACAGTTACTGTCATGAATGGAAAGTCAAGCAAGTCAGACAAAAGGAGTCCTGACTGTAAATGGTACTATGAGATGTCACGGAAAGAAATTCAAAACTTCAGCACAGAGGTCTGTAAATGAAATGATGCTGAGGAAAAGATCCTAATTCATTTAGAGACTATAAAAAGAGCAAATACTAGTCAGAGACAGAAAAATTCCGATTTGACTGACCAGGTCAGTGAAAGAAATAAGAAGCTTTGCCAAGCAGAAAAAGTGCAGAAGCAATTGACCGAGGAAAATTTAGAATTGCAGGAAGCACTACAGAATGCAGAGATAGGGCTGCAAGAAGAATGTGTCTTCCTGGAGCAGCGCACACGAGCATCACACCTACTGCAGAGCCAGGTTCAATGTCTGCGCACAAGTCTGCAGGAGGCAAAGGAGAAACAAACAGATGCAGAGGAAAAGTAGCAAGTGCTACAGGAATGACTATATACCCAGTGTGTCCCTGCAGAGTAGTATGAGGAGTTGAAGGCCACGCTGCGTGTCACCAGTGCATCGCTAGAGACGGAGCTTAAATGCTGGGTGATTCTGTATGAGAGGGAGCGGGAAAAGGTCCAGAAATTGGATCAAGAGATGGAGAAGGAGAGAGGCTGCTTCATCCCCATGAGTCACTACGCCAAGGAGAAAAAAGCCTGGAAAACAGAAGCAGCGGCGATTCTAGCGACAAAAATTGCAGAGCTCCAAAATACAGTATGAAGGAGGCGCTGATGCAAATATAGAGCAATCACGGAAAGAAGTGAAGGCCCTGAGAGGGGACTTGCAGTATAAAATTGCTGAGCACAAGATATAGCTCATAAAAAAGGACGAGAGGGAGGAGGTGTCCGCCGGTCAGGTGGCCTGCCTGACATTGCGCTATGAAACCGAGATGGCCGAAACCCACAAGCTGCTGGACCACACGACCAATGAGAATGCCCAGCTGGAGCTGGACAAGGTCCAGTAGGAGCACCAACAGCTGCAGGCCAGAAATGAAAAATGGGGAACAGGTTTAAGCCTTGCACTGAATCAGCTGACAGATGGAATCATGACTCAACACCAAAGAAGCTGAACTAGCAGCTGCACTGAGTGTAAAAAGAAATGCAGATGGACAGCTTCAATACCTTATGAAGGACCTGGAGTCTGAGCGTGTTGGCCGCAAGATGGCAGAGAAACAAAAGCGCGACCTGTGCGAGGAGCTCGAGGCTCTGAATACTGAGCGGGATGCTACATTAGACTCTACTGCCACCCAGCAGGAGGTTTCTCAGATGAAGTTGAAAAAAAAGGTTACAAACCTAAAACAGACACTTGGGTCACAGAAGCAGTACACAGAAAAGATGGCCGTAGAGTTAAAACAAAAGGAAGCTATGCGGAACAGTAATGCACAGGTGTCTCCACTACAGGAAAAGGTATTGGCCGTGCCCAAGTGTCTGTATCCCACAGAAACTAATGCCCGTGAAGACATAGGTACAGTGAGAGCTGGGGACACCGCTCAACTGCAAAACAAGATCACAAAGTTTGAACCGCCTGACCAAGTGATGCGCTCCTGTAAACATGACTGCAATACCGTTGCAGTTCTACAGTCTACTTCCCACAAGGCACGGAATTGGAGGACCAAGTTGCGATGGAGTAGCACAGTAAGAATCCAGTTGTACTGCAGTGCCCATGGGACCCAAATTGGACTCCTTGCCATGAGGGCAGCTGCTGTGAAGAGACAGTCGTGAATGGGACGGAAGAGTGTCCATGATAGTAAACTGAGAAAGACCTCACAGATTTTCCAACGATACTCCCATCGGAGTAAGTTAAGGAATCAAGAAAGAAAGGCCCAGGCCTACGAGTCTGCCAACTGTAATAGAGAGGTGCATATGGGGTAATGAGAATCCAGTCCAAGCTGAAATACTGAAGCTAAATGGTGTGGAACCAAACACGGAACTTGTGGTGGATGACTGGCCTCTAGTCTCAAATGCTGAAGTATGCTGATGGAGAAAGATGCCAAAGCCATCACAGCTAAAGCTGAGTTACAGTCTTCACAAGAGAAGGCTAAATAGTCACTGGCGAGTGAACGCAAGGAGCTGACCAACGAGATTAAGGCTCTTCTGCAGGGTAAGGGAGACTCTGAGCACAAGAGGAAGAAGACGAAGATGCATCTTCAGGATACACAGATCAAGGTCAGAGAGTGGGGTAGAATCCGGGCTGAGCTGGCAGAAAGAGCCAACAGACTGCAGAATGCTCAGGAACTTTTCCAAAAAGTAATACACCAAAAGCTGAGCTTCAACGCTAAAATCAAACAAGTGAAAGACAAGAAGGTAGCAAAGTACCAGTCTGCAGGCCCAGAAGGCCTAGTACTTGCCCCGAAGGAAAATCTCTTCAACTGTAAGGCAAGGAAAAAGAAGAGGGATATCAGACGTCTCTGACACAGAGGCTGGGTGCACGGGAATAGTGCACGGGCTGCATCACAGAACAATGTTACACTGGGGAGGGGATATGTGATACCATCACTGTCCTCTAGGTGCTGGAATAGGGAAGCTATCCGACTTTCCAACGCACAGAGAGTTAATCTCCCTAGAGAAGCCAGCAGCAGCTGCTGGCTAATTGAGCTGGCTGAACTCCTGATTGCTCATGGAATTTTGAATGAACAAGGAAGTGTGTTAAGGCAGACACAGAGCTGCCATGCTGAGAGACACTGCTGTTACCAGAGAAGGGGGGCAGAGAAAAGTTCTCCCCAGTTTTGGAAGCTGGCACAGCCCCCAGGCCAGCTGGACGGACGCGAGATCGTGCTGAAGTGGGGATGTCCTTTCCATAACATTGGACTTACAGAGGAGAGATTCTCTGAGCTCTTGCGGGGCTGAGCTCCACTATGAAGGATGTGAGGCCGCGCTAAAGCGGGGATGTCTGCTTCACACACACTGGAGTAACAGATAAGCGAAACACTTCATTGCTGTGTTCAGAGACTGTATATATTCAGTTATAATAGTACCTATTTGTGGTGGTAATCAGCTTAGCTACTCCTTCCAGGTAGTAAGTGTTGAAGCTGAATGTGTAGTTAGTCTCCTAAGAGGAGTATGAGTTTATTTTATGATTTGTTTTGACTTAAAGGACGGTGGGCCTGTTAGTGTAGGGCCTGTGGAGAATGGCTTCTCTATTTTGGCTTTATTTTTGTTAAATAAATCATGACACGGTGCAATATGTCATGTATTGTTGTTAATCTGAGGTTGTATTTACCTCATTTTTAGACCTGCTAAGGAACAGATGATTGTTATTATGTCCTGATATGTAAAACCATAGAATTCAAAGAGGGTGTACTTTCTTTTTCACACGTGTGTGTGTGTGTGTGTGTGTATGTGTATATATATGTATGTATACATGTGTGGCTCAGTGAGTATAGACACTGACTGGCACTGAGTTTGACACAGGAGAATGGGGGTGGGCACCCCCAGGCATCATCCCATTGGATCGTAATATCAGCTGTTAGTTCTCCGCAACCTCCGAGTTCTTAGCGCTGTAATCAGGACAACCATCCCCTGCTGATTCACTGGTAGACTTCTTGCCAATCAAAACAAGTCATGATGTTGTGAAACGGAGCGGTGTATCATTTAGTGTTGTTAACATTGATATTCTCTACTGAGTGAGAGTGTTACTTACCGCAGAAGGGACCATTTGTACTTTATGGAGATTTAAATACACAATGACATTTGGACCAGTAGGAAGCTATGACAGATAATGTTGCATGTTCCTATTGGCTCATGTGACTCTGCAGATTTATATCTCCATGTGGTTCCCCCTAGAGGGGATGGTCCGACCGCTGCCTTCCTAAGTAAATATATCGGGAACCAGGGGACCCCCCAGGGCTGAATTGAATGTAAATAATGTACGTATTACCTGAGGTCCTCCCTTTGTGAAGTATGCTGCTGGTGAAAAGATTGGCCTTACATTTATGGAAAACAAAGAACATTGTTTTCCTGACATTAATATGGTTAAGCTCTGGAGACCCCCTGCTTCCTATAAAAAAAAAAGGGGGTTGTGGTGTGAGTAGCTGGAACTGGCCATTGAAAGCTCCAATAAAAAAAATAGTGCTTTCTAAAGAGTTTCAATAAAAGAGCAAAAAAAAGCTCATTTGCATGTCATTACCCAGAATCCCCGGCTGCAGCGGAAGCATCGTTTGCTAAGAGATAGTGGGGAAAGGCAGGTTTGTGGACCAGCCTTAATTGTCCTCATATTGTAGGTGGTATTTTTACCTGTAATACAAGAGAAAAGAAGCCAAAAAATGTCGGGATCGTAAGCAGAATTGGGCATGGAAAAGTGAATATGTTCCCAAAAAACACTGATACAAGGAACTTTGTATTTAAGTTAAATTTTTATTATATGGTTCAACAAAATTAAATATTTATAATCATTTTAATTTATTGTATTATGTTCTATTGGTGGAAAGAAAGAAAACTTAAAAGTGGAAAATTATGGAAATTTTATTTTTTCCCGGGAATAACCGACACGACTTTGCTTCTGTAACATAAACGTATACATTTTTCATGTAATGGAATTAATACTGTATAAAGAGTTATAGTCAACTTATTCCCCTCACAAACTACAGCATATGCTATTTTCAATAGTGTAGATTCATTATGTTGAAGAATAAAATTAAACATGATAAATTGTACACAATACTTTCAGTACTCATAAACAAATACTACTACACTACTTCCTAGAAGGATACGACTATGTAACTTGTGATTGCACAATTTTAGTTTTAATATTAATTTTTAAATCAAACTAAGAAAATGTTCATAGTATTTTTGATTATTGCTTTTGAATTATCTATTGCTTTCCCGGCCCATTCTGGTGGCAAATGATGAGGAAAGAATTGTATTACCCAAGTCCTAGTATTTCCGTATGTTTAATATGGTCATTTGTTTTTCAGCTCCACTGACAGATAAACCACCAAAGCTACTTCACCCTTTAGAAACCAAATTGACTATCCAGGAAGCCCAGATTGGTAAGTAACCAAGAATTTCAGAAATAACATTGATGTTATCCAAGAGAAAGAAAGGCTTGTACAGTAGTTGAAAGTTCTATGTTCTTGGCTATGGATAATTAATAACTCTATGGGGCTTAATCATTAAACATTGATAGTGCTTATCAGGTCACTAAGGCACATAAAAGGATAGTACCACAATATTAATTATCTCAGTTTAATGAATAACACCATGTGACTTGGGAATCATGCAGGACATTATGCAAAGTATTTACTCGGACCCATCACAAAACATATGATGAATGGATTAAGCTAGGTCATTTCACTAAGCTGGTACTGTATATAAGTTTGGGTGATGTTTTACAATTTATAGATAATGCAAGTTTATTATTACTAATTTAAAAAAGAATAAAGTATATCATATCTCTGCTTTGTGTTTATATGAAATCCCATCTGGTACACCAGCACGTGTGATGATAGTAACAACTTAAAGCTAACATAAATCACAGTATAGCTTTTCTACAGTATATGGAATGAAAAATGAAATTGAAGAAAATTAGGAAGACTTATATAGTATAACTCTAGACTGTGCTGCCTGCTTTTGAATAACTTTTTTTTTTCCATTTGACATTCTGTGAAGTTTCCTTTCAGTGTGAAAAATGAGACAGAACTCAATAGCAAAATAGTTTTAATTAATATTTTTCAAGTAACAGTTGGTAAAAAGATGAATGAGAAGAGCTTCAGCATGAAAGAATAAAAACTACAGAGCATTCGCAAAATCCTTTGTTTAAATTAACTTTGCTTTCAGAAAAATCTTTGACAAATGGACATGCCTTTATTCTTAGTTTTTTTTCTCACTGAAGAAGTGTGTTTTAATAGTGTACTGTAATTAGTGATGGTTAGCTTGCAGCTTCTTCTAATTCTGAGTTTTAGTACAGTAATTATTTTTTTTAACCATGGTGCAGTATTTTCAGAGAAATGAATGAGTAATGTTTAGACAAATAAAAGACTAAATTAACTTTCAAGATATGCTGCACTTTATAATAGTTGTTTCTCATTTTAAAAGGGTTGACTTGGATATGTGTCATATAAATGAGAATGTTCAATCATAAATTCATTTCGATTGAACTTGCTATCCATTAAATGAAAAAGTTGCACAAACTGTTCCATTACAATCAACTTCTTTATCATGTGTCAACAAGCAGGTTTGAAGACAAAAATCCAAACACAAGTTACCACTATTAGGTCTTTCAAAGTACAGTTGGTATTCCTTACAAGTTAGCTCCCACTCTATCCGATCGGTTCCTGGCTGTACTCCGTGATCTTCCTTCCATGGATCTCTACCTTCAGTAAAAACAAAACATGCACACAAATTTCATCTTGCTGAGATAAGATAAGCATAAGCAACAGAGATTTAAAGCAGCAGTTCAAGCAATATCCAATCAATAAATCAGTTCTGCACTATGAGAAAATACTTGTAGCATTTAAAAAAAAGAGAAAAAAAAGAATGTTTTTAAAGATATTTGTAATGTTTTTAATGTACTGTAGGAAGCATTTCCAAAGTTACCATCCCCTTCTGATAGGCTCTAGCTCTTGAGCCACACCCTCTCTCTATCAGTGCACCAATTGTATCTAATAATTGCCCAGTCAATCATATTCTAGGAACTACATTGCCCAAAATGCTGTGCAAGAACTGAATTAAATAACCCTGAGCAAGCGATTGATTACAGTCGATTACAGGAGAACGGATCGATCTGCAGCTTAGCTAATCACTTGTCGGTGGCAGATCGTATTGATGCACATATTGAATAGGGGAAAAATATATATATTTTTAAACGGCAGCTTGAACTGCAGCTTTAACAGACCTGAGAAAGGGGTGGATTTGTCATACATCTAGTACTTTGCATTGTCTATTGTTTTATAATACTGCAGTACAGTATGTCATTTATCACCAATGGCAAGGATGGTAGCAGAGATGTGCAAACCCGCTGAGATTCGCTTTGCCACAATTTCAAACATACTTTCCAAAAAGTTTGAAAATCCCCCCAAATTTTGACTGAACGTTTTGACCTGTAAGTTCTAGCAACAAATCCCAAACCATTCAACATTTACTATTTAGCTTTTTGAATTAATATATTTTTTTTTAAAGTAAGTTTGTTTAAATATACATTTGCAACATTGAAGATATTTGATATACTCTTATTATTCCTCTCTGCTCCTACAGTACCCACCTCTTCCACCTTCTCCAGATGAGTAATGGGCACGCTAAAGGGGGAGGGAACTCTTGATTGACATGCACTTCCGATTCGGAGTCTCACATATATATTTAGGAAGATTATTTTAGCATCAACACAACATCAGATAACTGCTGCTCTAAAATACTCATATAATTATAGGGAGAAGGAGTAGCTCAGTGAGTATAGACACTGACTGGCCCTGAGTTTGGAGCAATTCCCGGTTAGGCTTCTAGTGACCTTGGGCAAGTCACTTTATCTCCCTGTGCCTCAGGCACCAAAATCACAGATTGTAAGCTCCACGGGGCAGGGACTGTGCCTGCAAAATGTCTCTGTAAAGCGCTACATAAAACTTGCGGCGCTATACAAGAACATGCTATTATTATTATTATTAATTGCAGTAAATAACATACTTATTTACTGTAATTAGAATAGCATTTTAGAGCAGCAGTTACAGCTAATTGGAGTCTTTATTTTTGTTTTATTGTACCTGAACTGGAGGGTTCCCCAGTGCTCAAACATGGTATCCTGAGGTCTGGGGACCCTTCCTTTTTATGGATGAGTATGCATGTTCCCTCAGAATAAGAGAAAAGGAGACTTAGTGCAATCCAACATAGACACTTTAGTATAAAAACATGTACTCCAAATACTCACATTTTGTACATGAAAAACAGTCTTGAGCCGGACACAAGTCTGGAGCCCTGAAATTGCACCGGTGATTCAAGCCCAGCATATTCCTCCACATGTATTGCCTGTTTTTCACGTACAAAGTGAAGCTGAGACGCTGAAACCAGTATTGGAGAAGGCTGTTTATCTACTTCTGGTAAATGCTACAACTAACTACACAAGGAAGGAGCAGATAAGCCACAGTTTGGAGGAGGCTATTTATGTTTAACCTTCCTGTAACTGGACTGACATATGAGCAAAGGTTTTAGCTATATATTCATCACTAATATATACAGTGTACACTATATTATTTTCTATTTTTGGGGGGTGATCCTGCTCCCTCTGGATTGTTGTGGAGTGACATTTGAAAAAGGAGGACTTTCATAAACAAGTCCTTACCAGAGGTTTTTGAGGAACTTACACAAATAAGTCTATCACCTGTTAATTTTCTCTTATCCACCCTTACTATTTTTGTATAAATTGTGTGAGAGCGCCGTCCAATATCTCTGTGTGTGACCCTTCCTTTGAGGCAATAGTGTACCAGAGGTCCAGTGTGCAAACTGGAAGATTCAAAATAGCTGTAGAGTCAGGGTTTACTTAGGTGGAAAGCCATGTCATCAGGAGATTTTATGATCAGTAGGTTAAACACTTGATGGTCAGAAACTGAAATGACTTGGCGTAGTGGAGTATACTTACTAAGCAATGCTAAACTATTATATAAGGCACCTTAAAGACCTTTCAAGTGAATGTGCCAGAAGGTGTCTTATGCGTAGCACCACATTCACTAGTATGTGGTATACTGAAGCACATATGATTCTCACAGAGCATTAATTGTTCATCGTGAAATGAATCTATAAATATAAATATTTTATATATGTGATATAAAGAAGAGTAACATGCAGGGAACAGGAAAAAACATGTGTTGCACAGAAGAGCCAGTTGAAGATATGTGCTGCTTATCTCTTTGCATAAATGTAATTCTGCAACAACAAGCAAGTAAAACAAAACATTTTTTTTCTGATCTATAAAGTTCAACACTCTGGGGGATAGTCTCATAGCTGCGAGTTTGTCCTTGTCAAATTGCATGTTTGACAGGGTCATAAGTAGCGGAATAAAATGTGACAACTGGTCGTATTCTGTATTACAAATCGCATTGTTCACATAGCATCTATTAAAATTGACAATCCACATGATTAAACAGCCAATACGAACGAATTATACTTTGTTTGGGTTTCAAGTGGAGTTAACATAACTTTCAATATTGGTAAAAGGATCATTAAAACACATTATTTCTTAAAATAATTTGAGTTTGTATTACATTTGGGGAATAGACTTTTTTTTTTTTTTTTTTAAATGTTCCACAACAAAGTGCTTCATATTTTGAGATAACAAATGTGCTCATAAAATCAAAATCATATTGAGTCGTAAAATGTGTCAAAAAAATTAAGATGACAAACAAAATGAAATAGATATTTGAAGTAATTATTTATTCCCCCCCATGGTCCCAAAATAAGACATAATATTTTAAAATGTGCTTCCTTCACCAATAATAAAAAATACATTCTTATCAATAGCAAGTGAAATAGCTTGTAATGGAAGCTAGGCAAACCTGTAAAAATCCAAGCCACAAATTTTCCTGTAGTTTTTAGACCTAATTTGATCACTAAAATCAATCTCTGGATTTTGAAAAATCAAAACTTGGATTCACTCTGGAATCCAAGTTTGGATTTGAATACCGGGAGGAGGAAGCACCTAGTAACTGAAATGGTACACTGGTGTCAAACCCAAAAGATTAAAACCAACAACCTCCACTACTCTGGGCATTAGCTCTAGCAGTGTGAGCTAATGGAGCCCACCCCACACTTTTATCACCAAGCCTTGCATCTGTGACAAAGACCAGATGCATGAGATGCCTTTTATTGTGTGTCTTATCTCCAATTTAACACTCTCTCTCCCCTGTGACACATTTTAAGGCTATATTTTCAGATAAAAGGGATTATTTAATTTTAATTTAATCTAAATGTATAAAATACCCCATAACTCTCTCCCTGAAATGACCAGATTAATGATACCTAAACGCTATTGTTCGGAGAAGTCTGACGAATACATGGATATTACAAGTGACCGCACCACTTTTAACCTTGAGAGGGAAACAAATTATCTGACATTTGCAAGACATGACTTCTAGCATTTGATATTACAGATTTATACCTGAAATTATTATGGGTTGTACCAGACATTAATTATTTTATATAATGTTAATCTGTAAGGATAGCGAATAGAGTCTCCCCCCATCACCTTTAGGTCTGCTGTGTTAGAGACTGTCTCAGGAATGTATAATTATGTCATTTGAAGTTTGCCCCAGCAGAGAGAATAATACCTGATGTGGTATCTGTAAACTGTTACTTGTCAGTACAATGTAAGCATGGCTTTCCTTAATGGTGTTATTGCCACCCAAGTCATGGATTCATTGCCTTCCATGAAGAACCGATAGGAAACAGCACTGACATTGTTCTCATAAAAAGAAGGTTGACCCTGGGTTGCTGTACTGCTCACACACTTTAGTCCTTGTATGGCTTTAATGTGCTATTGATGTACAGTAATTGAGGAAAACAACCATAGAGATTATCATGAAAAAAAGATGTAAAAATATGACAGAACAAAGATTTTAAGGCCCAGATTTACCAAGCTACTGTATTCTACCCATAAGATGTTCTGGCACCAGAAGACCCCTTATAGCCCATTCAAAAGAGAGGGGTCTTCCAGTGTCGGAAGGAGTCTATACTCTACCTCTTTTCCCATGCCATTTTTACTGGTCTTCTTAGGGCATATAACTGCCTATTAAATATAGCCCAACATCTCTGAAAATATTGTTTTTTCAAATTATATGAAATGTTACAATTTTGAATGAACCGCTAGACAAATCTGTATCCTTAAGCTTATATGAAGTGCACATAAATCATTTAATCGTGCTCTATCAATATAGGTTCCAGCTACCTCCAATACTTACATAAAGCTATGACACTTTTTTAAACATTTTAATTCAGATTTAGCAGTTTAAAACAGTAAAATAATAATCTTACCAAATCTCTCAGATGTTTTATATATATATATATATATATATATATATATATATATATATATATATATATTTATATATATATATATATATATATATATATATATATATATATATATTTATAAAACACAGAAAAAACAGGCGCACTCATAGCGTAAAATTGTATGACAATAAATTTATGGAGTAAGGGATAAAAATGCACACTCACAAACAAAGCTGAAAAAAATGCGTTTTTGAGTACAACTCAGCCCGTTCAGACGCAGGAACCCAAGGAGGAGGACTTCGGTGTGATGTCCGCGGTGTGTCTTGCCATAATAGCCCCTCTAGGTCCTAGCAGGGACCGAAAGCCACGAGGGACGCCGCCTTCCCCTCTCTCCGATGCTACACAGAGCATACACTGAATAGAGTCTCGCGTGAACTCGATGATGTCAGCGAGGTTTCAGCCGGGGAGAGTTCACAATGTAAACAGGAACTCAAATGTCTGAATGGCTGGTAGCAAAATGCTAGCAAAGCAGCAGGAGTGCAATAATGTAGATGAGTGCAAATAAAATTTATAAACTGGACAGTAGGCTCCACAGCAATCTCTACGTGTTTCGTCTCAAGCGAAGTCTCGCCTTGGGTTCCTGCGTCTGAACGGGCTGAGTTGTACTCAAAAACGCATTTTTTTCAGCTTTGTTTGTGAGTGTGCATTTTTATCCCTTACTCCATAAATTTATTGTCATACAATTTTACGCTATGAGTGCGCCTGTTTTTTCTGTGTTTTTGTAGATATCCTAAGGAAGTGGTGTTCCCTTCATTCGGGCTGCAGAGACTCTTTTGGATAGCAATTGGAACATTTTGGGATTTGTATATCTTTTACATATATTTATCTGGACATTTTCTTTTTTGATATTTTATTATGTATTTTATTGGTTCATTATTTTACTTTTTTTTACTACATCCACTGTGCTTAGCATAGGTTTTTTACTTTTATTTGTAATAACATTTTCCATTTCACTTTTATTTATATTTTTACTCTATAGAGATTTTATATAGTGATAGGTTGGCGCTAATATATTTCTTCTTTTGTTTATATATATATATATATATATATATATATATATATATATATATATATATATACAAACCATAATACTGAGTTAAGTTATGGTGAGTAAAAAAAGTGACAAAAACCCTCCACAGCAAAGCAAATATGCAAATGTAAATACAACTGTATGCTCATCTGCATATCTTAGGCAGGTCTGCAACCCCGCCTTTCCCCATTATCACCCAGCACACAGCACTTCCACTGCAGCAAGGGATTCTGGGGAAATGACATGCAAATGAGCACACAGTGCCACTTTTTGCTTCAAAAACCATTTTAACATGGTTCCCTATAGGCTTAAGCTTGCTGCATGGTCACAGCTTTGAGCACAGCCAGGGTTAAGGTGCATACCCAGAAAACCACCCCACACTGATGAGACCCATTAAGGTCGAAACAGCTGTCTGTGGGTGGTTTTCTGGGTATGCACCTTAACCCTGGCTGTGCTCAAAGCTGTGACCATGCAGCAAGCTTAAGCCTATAGGGAACCATGTTAAAAATGGTTTTTGAAGCAAAAAGTGGCACTGTGTGCTCATTTACATGTCATTTCCCAGAATCCCTTGCTGCAGTGGAAGTGCTGTGTACTGGGTGATAATGGGGAAAGGCGAGGTTGCAGACCTGCCTAAGACATGCAGATGAGCATACAGTTGTTAAATATATATAACGGGTTTCCCCCCCCCCAATCTCACATTTGCCCGGGTACTTTAATAACCAACCCCCATTACGTGTGTGTTTGGTGGTGCACCTGTAGGCAACAGAACTCCTGAGTCTCCCGCTTGATGTTAGTAGGGGATATCCAACAGAACAGGTAGCTGAGGTAGTGGGTGCGAGTTCAACTTACATCATGTGCAGCGCCTCCACCTCATCAGAATCTGTGCTTCCGCAGGGAGATGGTCCTGGTGAGGAACTCCTTCTTGGTGGTGCCATCCACTGCGGAGTAATTTCACACTCACACAGTGGGGGTATCGTTAACAAGGTCATCTTTATTGTAGACAGTGATGTAGCAGACTGCCCCATGCAGCTGCCGGCTCTAGTCGCACATCTCTCCGTGCTGTCCCTTCGCCAGGTACGCCCTCCCAAATTGAAGTGGGATCCCCTCTTCTCCTAGGGAGATCCTCTCTGCGCCAGGTCCCTGGACACAGAGTGGCTTAGACAGGCTGATTGGTCAACCTGGACCGCTAGTTACGTCACTAGGGTCACAAAGTGTTCCTACCATCCCTTATGCAGGACAATACAACTTCCTAACAGCTTTCCACAGCTGCCAGAACACACTGTTAGAACCAACTATAACTAACTTTGTTGTGCCTTATATACTTCAGGAGGCAGGCGCATCCCTGATGTCACTATCCAGGGACTCAGAGCATACAGCCACTCCCCTCCATACATAGGGCACATCACCATTGGATGAGGGAAAACCTCCATAACTACTGCTGGCATACCTGTTCTTACCAGGACTTACTGCCAACAGAGAGGAAAGCAATATACCATTATTATGCATGGCTATATATATATATATATATATATATATATATATATATATAGTCAGATAAGGCAGTTGGCACTCCAATAGGTGCTGGTAAGCCACAAGTGCACGTCCCATATAGAGAATGTAGTTATACGTTACCGTTCCAAGGATTGTTAAACAAGAGACAGCACTCAATGTTGAAAATCAAAGTGTATTAGTGATAGCAAAAATACATCCAGAAACCCAACGTTTCGGTCCTACAGAATGAGACCTTCCTCAGGGGGATACAAAGGGTCCTAGAACAATTTTGCTCATACATTGTCTAAACGGGTTACAAATTGTACTTTTAACTTAAGATGGACGGGCATCAATGTAGGGTTTACAATTCTTGTAATAACAATTTTTTTAAATGGATTTCAGATTTTAACACAATCTAAATATTTTACATATTTTACTAAAAAAAAGGTCTACACTATAATGCAGGTTTAATACCTCTTTTGATTACAACAATACATTTTCCTTGTTTCCATGTGCAAAATGCTTTTGCCTTAGAAGAAATGTACCCTGCTCCTCCCCCCCCTCGAAATAGGCAGCACCTTTGAGAGTTTCATATGGAATCAGACTAGGCACAAATGCAGAATTACTGTACAGTATGACACAAAACATCCTGAGAAAGAACCACACATAATTTGGCATCATCAGAGCATGGATGTGAAAACTTCCAACGTAAAGTAACATATATTACTTTATGAAACAGCTAAAGCTGACAAATCTTACTTAACTTCAATTTTTTTCCCCCCAGAAATCTACAATCTAAAATGTTAAGTCCTTTAAAAACTATTTTATTGTTTAAGTTACTGTATGAATGTTTTAAAAAATAAAAATTAAAGTAGGACTGAAAATAGCCATGTGGCACTTTGGTGATGTCATTTATGATGACAGGAACTTTAAGGTGTCATATTCATCAATGTAATTTCACATAACATTCAACTCTAAAATAATCTACGTCGCATCATAGATACAGTACTTCTAACGCTGGCTATATATTATTGCTAAATAAACTCGCTTGAAATGAAAACTTCCTATTAAAATCATACTCCTCTCAATCACACCTTCTTGAGGTTCCTAAATGCTCTAAATGACATCACAGAAGGTAACAGTTGCTGGATAGCACAAGACTTGGAGATGCAGAACACTGAACATGGCAGCACACAGAGGAAAACTATGAAGTCCATATTGCTCAGCATGATTACATTTAGCATTTGTGTTATTTTTTTGACCTTTCTTGACATTTTAGACGCACATAATTAATTACTACCTAACACATATTGGAGTTGTAGTTAATTGGTGTATTGGTGCCTGACTTGAAGTATACTACACTATTGCAAGAATAGAAAGACTAAAATGATATTTCATTTAGATGTGCTTATTCGGGTCTAGAAATTATTTCAGCATACTTTCCTACAGTTATGTTTTCAAATCGTTCTAACCTTTTGAAATGTGACTGGAGTCATTAAGTTGCTTCTGCTCATCTTTTAAAAGATGGAGGGCCGATTTTGTTGTAATGCTTAAAGGAAGTCACTCATGGAAGGGAATTGGATGTTAAAACATTCCTTTGTGCTATCGTAACACGAGTGCAGTGAAGCTGGGAACTTTAAAACAGCACAACCACCAGAGCAAAAAGAATAGCTCATATCCACCATCATTTACAGAAAAGATTCAAAATTTGGGCTTTCATATACAAATCACTAACAAAGAAAGGAAGCTGTTGAAGGTGAACACATTCTATAAAAAAATCTGAAAGTTTGTTAAATCACATTTAGTATGATTTTATATAACATTACATTTTTACAGTCGTTCTACAGACGTGTACCATTAGAGTATGTTTCCAATGACCGTTGATGCCAGGGGCGAAGCTATAGCCTGGGCAGCCCAGACTAATCCCGGGGGCCCGCACTCTTGGGAGGCCTGCTCTCTGACCACTGTCGTTGGCCCATATGTCTCTCTTTAGATAGAGACTGGCGGGGGGAGATGGTACATGGCGGCGGGGCCCTCGTGTTAAACAGAAGCCGGTACAGGAATCAGCACTTCTTACAAAGGCAGATGGAGGAGCGCACTCTAATGGTCTGACCCGGAAGTCTTTCTTACTTCCGGTGTCTGCTGCTAGAGCACGCTCCTCATCTCGTGCCATCCTGCTCTGCCTGTGTAACAGGTGTTGATTCCTTTGCTTGCTTCTGTTTAACGCCGGTGACCCTCCACCGTCGCTGCCACATACCATCTCCCTCCGCCTGTCTCTATTACAGTTAAACATGGAGGAGGATGAGGGGGAGTCCTGATAATGATGAGGGTGAGATCTGATGAGGATGAGGGGGAAATCTAATGAGGATAAGGAGGAGACCTGATGATGGTGAGGGGGGAAGCTAATGATGATGAGGGGGGAGATTCTGATGATGAGGGTGTAGGGTGGATTTTGATGAGGGGGAGAGATGATGAGGATAATGAGGGGGATAGCTGATGATATGGGGGGGTGTTTTGATGATATTGGACCGATGGTGATGAGGGGAGAGCTGATGGTGATAAGGGGGAGAGCTGGGTTATTAGGGGGAGAGCAGATGGTGATAAGAGGGAGAGCTGATGGTGATGAGTGGGAGAGATAATGATGATGATTTGGGGGAGGAGGTGGAGAAATTATGAGGAGGAGGGGAGAGGTGTTTATGGGATGGGGAGAGATGAGGCAGACGAGGAGGAGGAGGAGGAGGGGGAAAGATTATGTTGATGAGGAGGGGAAGAGATGAGGAGGAGGAGGGGGAGAGGTGATGAGGAGGAGGCGGGGAAGAGATGATGATGATAAGGAGGTGTACAGGAGAGATGATGAGGAGGAGGAGCAGGAGAGATGATGAGCAGCAGGGGTGATGATGAGGAGGAGGTGGAGATAATGATGAGGAGGAGTGGGAGAGATGATGATGATGAGGAAGAGGTGGAGAGATGTGGATGAGGAGGAGGAGGGGGAGAGATGATGAGGAGGAGGGGAAGAGATGATGAGGAGGGATAGGGAGAGATGAGGATGGATGATGAGAAAATATGATCAGGGAGAGGGAAGAAAACTGCAGTCAGTATTAATATTAATGGGGCCCTGATTATGCTTTTTTTGCACGGGGGCTGTGTATGTCTAGCTATGCCAATGGCTAATATTTTTGTTTTTCTTTTTGTTGCCACTGGTTAATGCCTTATCAAATAAAAAACACAAGAAGTTATTTTGAATCTGGCTTGTACATTTCAGTCAGTTTTGCAAACCCTGAATATGCCTGGTATTATGATATTAGCTACATTGTTATTATAAAAATGATGTGTTCTATACATTCCTATTGAAGCAATTCAACATTCTCAGAGAGGAATTTTCTTACTTAAAGCAGCAATCCAACCTGCCGTTTTTTTATTTTGTTTTTATCCCATTTAATATGTGAATCAATACATTCCACACAATGATAAGTTCCACATATTAGCTAAGTTGCTGATCGGTCCGTTCTCCTGTGATCAATCGGCGAAGATTCGGCTCTAGGGTTCAATAAATGGCTATGAGTGCAGCAGAAGAGGACGAAATATGCAAAGTTCTGTAGAGAAGAACATGTGACCAGGCAGTCACTAGATACAATTGAGCTCTGCACTGCTAGAGAGAGGGCAGTGCTCAAAAAGAGGTGTGCCAGAGCCTGTTTCAGAAGAGGAAGGGGTGTGACGTTGTAAATGGTTGCTATAAAAACAAGAAATGCTTGCTGCAGTACATTATAATACATGAAAAATATCATTTCAGAGTTGTTTTAATAAATAAAAAAATGCTACAAGTATTTTCTCATATTACAGAACTGATTTATTAAAAAGAAAACACTTTGTACTGTAGGATATTGCTTGGTCTGCAGCTTTAAAGGAAGAGAAAAGTCAGAGTTTCATTTTAAAAGAAAAAGGTAAAGTTTAACCTGAAAGCGATGAGCAGTAGTTCTGCATTGGTCTTTCCTATGTGGATGGACATTCTCAGTCAGCAAATCAAATGTGAAATGTTTGTCTAGACCCCATATGTTGTCTGTATACAGCTTCACCAGAATACATCTCTGTGAGGCCTTGATAGCCCATTACAGTAACCTGGTTATCTTGTTAGCAATGATACCTAACCTTCACTGTAGGGCTCATCAAATCTTTTGGGAGCCTGCCTATTGCTTGCTGTCTGGTGACAATGGAAGAAGCAGATGGCTTGGATAAATCAGCTTCTTAGAGAAAAAAAAGTTGTGTGTGCTGAGCACGTGCATTTTAAGTGAAATTTCTTTGTCTTTGGTCATTGTTTTGTCACAGATATTGTATTTGTGATGGTGATATTTTTAATTAAAATTCAAAACACAATGTCAGTGGCAAAACACAAAGAAGTTTGACTTAGAACTCGGCACACACCCCTGTTTTAGCTATTTGCACTTATATAGTTATATTAACTGCCTGTGTGTGCATGTGTGCGCGTGTGCATGCATCTCTGTGTGTGTGTGCGGACGTCTCTTGTGCCTGTGTGTGTGTGCCTCTGGTGCCTGTGTGTGTCTGCCTCCATGTGTCTGTGTGCACCTGTGTGTGTGTGTGTTCCTGTGTGTGCCTGCCTCTGTGTGTGTATGCCTGTGTGTGTGTTTGTGTGTGTCTGCCTGTGTGTGTGTGTCTGCCTGGGTGTGTGTGTGTCTGCCTGGGTGTGTGTGTGTGTCTGCCTCTGTGTGTGTGTCTGCCTCTGTGTGTGTGTCTGCCTCTGTGTGTGTTTCTGCCTCTGTGTGTGTGTGTGTGTATGTCTGCCTCTGTGTGCGTGTGTGTCTGCCTCTGTGTGTGTGTGTCTGTCGGCCTTTGTGTGTTTGTCTGTGTGGGTGCCTCTGGGTGCCTCTGTCTCCAAAGCGCTGAGTCCGGACGCCACTGCCCATGTGTGCCAGACTCTGTCCGCCACTGCCCATGTGTGCCAGACTCTGTCCGCCACTGCCCATGTGTGCCAGACTCTGTCCGCCACTGCGCATGTGCGGCAAGACCTGGTAGTGTTTTTTTGCAAGGGCGTGACGGCAACGTGAGATGGGCGTGAACGTGAGCGCAACGGGCGCGAGCGATGGCACGCGCCTATTAGTATTGTGACATCACTCGTGTTACGGTTTTTCGTTACAACGCATGGATCTTTCCCCATGAAAACCCTGTAAGCGCCAGCAAAGAAGGTTCACTTCAAAAATGCAGCAACATTTTCCCACACATCAGTTATCAGAGGAAATATTAATATTAGTTAATATTGCAGCGCCTCCAGGCAGCAATGTGAATTTATTACAGTGACAATTTTAAATGGTTAAATCATGGTTATTGTTGCTAAGTACAGTATAAGCATATTTAAATACGTTTTTTAGAACACATGGCATAGATGCCAAAGACTTCCTTTAATTTCTCTCTTTAGTGGGATTTCACTCTGCGTTGAGCATGCATTGTTCTGCCAAGTCATGTCACAAGTTGAGGGTTTGGGAAATTGATAGCACTATGATAGAGGACTTGAATAAGCTACAACAATTGAGAGTCTCAGTTTATATGTACATCTGTAAACCAGGTGAGTATTTGTAAACAAAGGATATAAAAAAAATCAAGGTGATCAAGGGAAACCGATTAAGGAACGAAGAGGAGAAATATAGAGAACTATAGATGCATTGGGAGGAATAAAGAGAGGAAGCACAGGAAAAGAAACAACATGTACTGTAGCTAGAGTTAAACAAAATAAATAAAGCACATACAAACACACACACACACACGCAAACACATATACACACACACACACATACACACACACACGTAAACACACATACACACATATACACACACACACACACACACACACACACATACAGTACACATCATGTCACTTTAATACATGGCATTAGTGGGCTTCAGCGCTACATGAAATAAAGTCAAAGCTAATAATATTTTAATGTTTTTGTGTAATCATTTCTCTGCTTCAACACAACACCGGTAAATGCTGTTTTTGTCCATGTAATGTGTAAAGCCGGATTGAATTATATAATTGCCTCAAACTGCTTTGAAATATTCAGTTACTTTCAAAGACTGTTATAAATGTGAAGTCGTTAGTGGATTAGACAGAGGAATCAACCTGTTAGTTTTTTCCTCGGAGACTGGAAAAAGCATTCTCAGTAAATCATGTTTGTTGGATGTCACTTACATTTTATTATTTGCAACCAAAACTGTTAAGATGGTACTATTGCAAAGTTAACAATGAACAATATAATAGTAAAGCTGGTTCTTTTGATTTGGTGAATCTCATTTATAGCCAATTCCTCATCCAATATCATCTTTATCCAAGGTTTTTAAATAAACATAGTTACAAAGAGAATCAAAGCAATCTTTTTTTTTTATAAATGTAAATCTTCATACTATAGCATTGTAATTCTTTACTAACCACTAAGGCAAATGAGCGGTTAACCCCATACTACCCTCCCTCTTGGAGACCTAACCACCCACCCAGACTCAACTATCCCTATCACCCACCCCTCTACCCATACCCAACCCAACAAACATACTCCTACCCTCTCTAGACTAAGGGCTAATAGCCCTGTTAGCCATATGCGGCTAAAGGGCTTTTGGCCATGGCAAATACTTACAAAAAAGTGTGTGTATATAAGTGTGTGTATATAAGTGTGTGTGTGTATATATATATATATATATATATATATATATATATATATATATATATATATATATATAAAAAAAAACAATACCTCTCTCTGAATTTACCTAGGTATAGATTGGTACTTACTTGTTTTGAAAAAATGTGCATGGATTGTTCCTTTATGAATGGACGCATTTCCAATATATATAATCTCTTACAATTTATGTATCCAGATAATAAATTATTATATACTGTATGCTCAATTGGCAAAAATAACTAGGTATGAGTATACATCTAGAAGAATAGGAAGCCCTATCCACAAACTCCTCTAAAAACTCGATATGTACCAAAAAGAGTGGATATAAAATCCTACTCCGTTGGTACCTAGTACCAAATAGATTACAAAATATATCCACAATATTCCAATAGATGTTGGAGAGGATGTGTTGAAGTTGGTACGATGTTTCATATCTGGTAGTCTTGACCCAAAATGTCCCCAACTTGGTCCCAGATCTTTGATTTGATCAAAGAACAAACCCATCAAATAATTTCAAAAGATCCATTTACAGCATTATTTTATAAAAAGATCCCAAAACATACCCAAACATTTTCAAATATTCACACATTATCGGCCACAAGATGTACTATAGCTAAATTCTGGAAAAAGGAAAAACATCTACTAGTGACTATGATTGAAAAAAATATGAAAATAAGTTAATCTTATGGAACGTCTCTCAAGTCTGTTAAATAGAACTTTTGATACATTGTGTGAAATGTGGTTCCCCTGGGAATCTTCACAATACATCGGAATTTGATCATGTAAATATGTGAATGTATTTAATCTGAATGGTAAATTTATGATCAGATAGAAATGAATGGGAATTGTACCATGACGCCCTTACCCTCCCTTTCCTCTCTCCACCCTCCCCCCTGGAGGCCTAACGACCCTCTCTGGGGAAACTACTTCCATCACCACCCCCTACTCCCATACCTATATACAATATATAGACAAGATAGCACTAACAGCCTGGAGAAATTGTAAAAAAAAAAGGGTAACATTCCTGCTATTAATGACTTTCCAATAAATATCCAAACGTAATGCATGGCATAATAATACCTGAAAACACTCTATTATTAAATTTTTTCAAATGTTTTCTAATATTATTCTTGTATTTGCCATGTGTTTTTTTACATTAGGCTGCTTGATATTATCACAAAAAAGTAGAAGTGAAGCAATATAAAGTACTAGCACAGAGTGGAGAGCAGCTGCAGGGTCATTTTTACAGTTATAGTAAAGCACTTTTTCATCTTGCCATATACAATCTTAAGCAGAAGATGGAAAAAAATGTTTTAAAGAAAGTAGAACTGCAGACTGAAAAATGTGTTCCTTATTCACTTATGCTGATATTGGTTTTATCCAAACAGCAGGCAAGATGAGGCATCATCAACGTTTGTATCTAATCACAATTATGCACCTCTGCAATGCAAATGTATAAAGTTATGTGCATATTGATATAGACCAGTGATTCTCAACCGGGGCTCCGCGGAACCAGCAGTCCCAGGGGTTCCGCCTGGCCACCCGCACTCACTGCTGCCCCTGGCTCTCACCCCTCCGCTCTCCTCCTCCCTCTCTCATAGGAGCGCGCGTGCAGTCCTCGATGCTTCAAGTCTCCTGCTGCCTGAGGTATGGGATGGGAGAGGTAGATCTTGGCCTGTGAGCTATGGGGGGAGGCGGAGAGGGTGATCCATTGTGTCGGCTGTAACTTTGCATGTGAGCTACAGGAGGGGAGGAGAGGCTGGGTCTTCTGCTTCTGCTGTAAACGTTGTTTGCGTGAGAGAGTGAGTGTGGCAGTGTGTGAGAGAGAGTGTGTGAGAGAGAGAGCATGTGTGTGTGTGACATATGTGTGAGAGAGTGTGTGTGAGAGAGTGTTTGTGAGAGAGTGTGTGACTGTGTGTGTGTGCGTGTGTGACTGTGCGACTGTGTGTGTGTGTGTGTGTGTGTGTGTGTGTGTCTGTGTGTGTGTGTGTGACAGTGTGTGTGTGAGAGAGTTTGTGTGTGTGTGTGAGAGAGAGAGTGTGTGAGAGAGAGAGTGTGAGAGAGAGTGTGTGAGAGAGAGTGTGTGTGAGAGAGAGAGTGTGTGTGAGAGAGAGTGTGTGTGTGAGAGAGAGTATGTGTGAGAGAGAGTGTGTGTGAGAGAGAGTGTGTGTGAGAGAGAGTGTGTGTGAGAGAGAGTGTGTGTGAGAGAGAGTGTGTGTGAGAGAGAGTGTGTGTGAGAGAGAGTGTGTGTGAGAGAGAGTGTGTGTGAGAGAAAGTGTGTGTGTGTGAGAGAGTGTGTGTGTGAGAGAAAGTGTGTGTGTGTGTGTGTGTGTGTGTGTGTGAGAGTGTGTGATAGTGTGTGTGACTGTGTGTGTGAGACAGAGGGAGAGAGGGAGAGGGAGAGGAGTGAGAAGAGGGGAGAGGAGGGAGGAGGGAGAGAGGGGAAGAGGAAGAGGAGGAGGAGGGGGAGAGGAGGGAGAAGGAGGGAGAGAGGATATAGAAGGGGCAGAGAGGAGGAGGGAGAGAGGAGGGTAGAGAGAAGGAGGGGGAGAGGAGAGACAAGGAGGGGTAGAGGGAGAGGAGAGAGGGAGGGAGAGAGAGGAGAGAGAGAGAGATCGATCCATGGGGGGGCGATGTGAGATACATGGGAGGGGGGTGTTTAAACCAAAATCATTACAAAATATATACACATTGTTTATTCAAAGTATGAGTTGTATTGTATTGTATTGTATGTCTTTATTTATATAGCGCCAAAAGTGTACTCAGCGCTTCACAAAGAATACAGTACAGGGAATTATACTGTATTAATACAGTAAGTGCAGCAAAATCGGACAATAGGAAAGGAAATCCCTGCCCGAAGAGCTTACAATCTAAGAGTTAATTATTATTTATTATCCCTACTGCTTTACACGTCTATTTTGTGATTTACCCCTGTCAAACGTGTCATCCAGATAGGGGTTCCCTGAAATTTTACGAAATACTTAATGGGTTCTCCAAGCAAAAAAGGTTGGGAATCACTGATATACTGAGACTGATAAAGACACTCAGGCCAATAGACTGACTTCAGTTTGTTTTTCTTTTGAAGTACAGTAGTAATGTACTGAGCATTTTGCAATATCGAATGTTGTCTCTAATATGTAAATCAATAAGCACTTTACAGAGTTATTTTAACTTTAATGCTGCAGACCAAGCAATATACTAAATGTGTTTTTTATTAATAAATCAGTACTATGAGAAATTACTGTAATTGTAGCATTTTTTTAAAACAATTCTGAATGACATTTTTAATGTATTATAATGTACTAGAACAGACATTTTTTGTTTCAATAGCAACCATTTACAAAGTCACATCCCCTTCCTCTTCTGAAACAGGCAATGTCACATGCCTTTTTGAGCCCTGCCTTCTCTCTAGCAGTGCACCAATTGTATCTAGTGACTGCCTGGTCACATGATCTTCCCCATACAACTTTTCATCTTTGGTCCTCTTCTGCTGTACTGACAGCCATTTAGTGAACCCCCAAACCGGATTTTCGCCAATCGATCAGAAGAGAACAGATCGATCGTCAATTTAGATAATTATTTATTGTTGTGTGGATTGTATTAATGCACATATTAAAGGGGAAAATAAATAAATAAAAACGGCAGCTTGGACTGCTGCTTTAAGCCCTTACTGTACACTGTTTCTGTTAAACCGATGTGGTAGCAAGTCCAATAAGCAAGATCTCAATGTTTCATGGTCATGCGTGTGTGTTATTATTGTTTTTGGAAATGTACAACTTTGCTGAAAACATGTCCTTTCTAGAGTTCCTAAAATATATATAATCAGAATATCCAGGCAGGGGATGAAAAGTGATTAAATATGAAATAGTCTGAGAATTATTCCTTTTACCTTTTAATATAGCAATATTATCCCGAGCTGTTAATGGTAGGGACATCTTTTATGTATGGAATGCAGGCTCCTGGGGGATATCAATTGTTCTCTGTGACTTGAAGCTCTACAAAGTTTCTCTCAATATTTGTAATCTCAGAGAACCTTTATCCAGGTTTAAGATCCAAATCACAAAAATGTAACTTTTTTTGGTCTGTGTTTGTATTTGTTTCCTAATCAAATGCCTTTGCGCAGACAAATTTCAAATGTCTTTGTGTATTTCCTTAGGGAATGGGAGATGGAAATAGTTTGAGAAAGAATGTCTCCAAAATGTGCAGAACACAAGTTCACCTATAAAACATTTTTGAAACTTCCCCTGTTTTTGTCTCCATGTCAAATGTCTTTGTCTCTATTTTTTCCTGATAAACATGTTATCGTTTCAGTAAAATTCTGTAAATTATGTGTAAAGAATTGTGTATCTCATCAGCAATATACAAACATAAGTATGAGTATATGACCCTAATAAATGCTATTCAATATGTTTATTGGTGCCTTTCTAAAAGGGCATTACATAGATGTTCAAGAAAAAATATTTATATAGTTATAGTTATACTGTATACCGCTCAACCCCGTTATAGTGCGATCTACTACAACACGGATCCGCAAATAACGCGGTGTGAGCGTGATGCCCATTTTTTTAAAGCAATATTTTTTACATTTTCAAGCTTTATTGCTTGGACGTACACACACAATACTCCCCTGCACATCACATCCCCCCTTCCTGCACACCACATCCCCCTGCCTGCACATCACACCCAGCCTGCACATCACACCCAGCCTGCACATCACCCCCCTGTACATCATATCCCATCCCCCCTTCCTGCACATATCATCCCCCTACCTGCACATCACATCCCCCTTCCTGCACATTACCCCCCCAGCCTGCACATCATCCCTTCCTGCACATCACATCCCCCTGCCTGCACTTCATACCCCCTGCCTGCACATTACCCCCCTGGACATCACACCCCCCCTTACTACACATCACATCCCCCCTTACTACACATCACATCCCCCCATGCACACACCATTCCCCCCTTCCTCCCTGTACCTCCACTGGGGGGGGGGGAGGAGAGAAGGGAGCTGGTTCCTGGCCTGTACCAACCGCTGGGGGGGGGGGGAGTGAAGGGAGCTGGTTCCTGGCCAGGGACACACACAGACAGCTGACATCCCGGCCCAGACTCCGTGAGATCCTCCCCCTGCTCCCCCACCCCCCACTCGCAGGCCACAGCTTCTCTGCACAGTACAAAGATCAGTTGCTGCTGCAGATACCGGGTAAGTGCTGCGTGGGGTGCTGCTGTGATGCCGGCTTAAGGGAGAGCTGGGAGAGTTATCCCAGCTCTCCCCTTCCAGCGGACGCGGAACCCCTAATTGCAGCGGTCATTTAAAAAAAAATTAAATCGCGATCTTGATTATAACGTGGTCGTATCGGGTGGACCCCAAGGACCACGTTATAACGGGTTCCGCTGTATATATTTATGTTACGTGAGCTTCTAGAAATGTGTATTGTTTGTTTTGTCTGAATTTAATTCATCAAAAAAATGTATTAAATGTATTTTGTAACAATATCTTTGGAAATTGTATGTATGTATGTATGATTTACCATACACGTTTTAAGTTATGGTGGGTGAAAAAAGGCGACAAGAAACCTCCACCGTATAGCATATAGCACATAAAAAGATCACATGTGAGCACAGGTCGGCAACACTGCCTTTCACCATTATCACCTAGCATACAGTGCTTCCACTGCAGCAAGGGATTCTGGGAAATGACATGCAATGAGCACACCATGTCACCTTTTGCCTGGAATCCATTTTTAAATGAAACCTTTATAATCTAATGTTCACTGTTAATACAGTTGTTAAGCACAGCATTGCAAAACCAGTACAACCAACCTCACACTGATGAGACCCATTAAGGTCAAAACATGTCTATGAGTGGTTTCTCTGGCTTTGCATCTGATTCCCAAGTTGTGCTTAAAAGCTGTGTTAACAGTGAGCAGGTTTGCAATATTTCCACAGTCTCTATATCAGGCTATATGAAATGCTGTGAGGTTGCTTCGTAATCTTAAATGCAGCTTGAAGGGCTGCGTGATCACAGAGCACCTGCAGAACTGTCAGTCTAACTACCGATCTGGATGAAAATGTTTCCCATGTCAACCAATAAAATGGTAACTGGAGCAATCCTCGCACTGAGAAACGGTCCCGGGGATGTCAGCGGTGCCGTTTGCAAAATGGGAAGCTCGGAAGAGATCTTCAGGCAGGGCACTATACCTATTGCTTGTGCAGCACTAAGTGGTGAAGTGCACACTTTAGCAGCTTAGGCTGTATCTTATAATATGGTCCTGCGGTGAAAGACGATGAAGTCACCACCCGGATAGGTAACAGTTTAGGGTAATTGATCACACGTTATCTACAGGGCGTTGGACGGAGGAAGCTTCTGTGTCTATACTCAACCCCAAACAGGAGGTAAATACGAAGGGGATCAGAGGCAACCTTGTCAGCAAGGCTTAGGAGTATTTAATGGATCAGATGCGTATTAACATAAGGTCTTCCTGCCCAGCTCTCCACTTCTGGAGAATCTTCTGGTTAGGACTTTGTTTGTTATTGTTTAAACCCCCACCCCAAGTGCACCTACCCTACTTGAATCTAGGTTGAGCGGGTATCACCCCTATATATTGGAGGTCTGTATCTCAGGACGCAGGGGTCCCCAGTTCAAAACATTCTGCACCAGATTCATCAAACAAAAAATTATCATTGGTTTTAATAGGAATGTTTTCCTTGATAAAGTTGGTGTATATTTTCCCAGTTTTACAGCCAGGAGACGTTTGATAAGCAACCCCTATATGAGATATATAAAATCTCCCATGCTGAAAAATTGAGCAAAAAAAAATTCCATTGCTATTAAATTGTATTTTGATGCCAGAAGATGACTAGACCCCACAGTGGTAATATACCATTTATCATTTACCGTGACCTTCAAAAAAAAGTTTGAAATCGCACTTGGTAAGAGATAAGACAACACCATTAGTAAATATTCATCTCCTTTTGTGTGTTATTTGCCCAGCTGGCCCATGAGTTACAGTATATATTTTTTAGGTTGTTTTATGATGTTTGTAGCATTAATGTAAAGTTCAATTAACCCCTTAAGAGTTTTTGCACCAAAGCAAAACTTAATATTCTTGTGCAAAATCTGGCCCAGACTTATTGAAGAAGAAAAAAATGTTTTGCTTTCAATGGTGTAGTGTTTCCCTCCAGAATTTCACCAAAGTTGTTTTGATACCTTTTTGGGTGTAATTGTATGTATGTATGTATGTATTATGTATGTATATATTTATTTATATTGCACCCACAATGTACTGTGTGCTTTACAAAAGAGACAAGACAATACAGGGAATTATTATACAATAAGTTCAACAAACAAAATAAGACGATAGAATAATAATATGTCACTCTACTCAAAATTAACCCCCAGAGTCCAGTTTATATTTGATTGATATTTAGTATTTAATTACCCATCCTGTGTTACATTCTTTTGTATTGGACAATGGGACTATTTAAGTGCAGTCAGGATTGTGTAGCGTCATCCCCTGATGAAATAAGCGTTTAGCTGAAGAAATGCGTAGGTTTGCTGCTCTTTAGCCTACATCATCACAGCCACTCACAGCTTTGGACGAGGAGTTTGTTATACGATCCGGACGAGAAGCCTGGAGGTGGAACTAATTTGTAACTGCTTGGAGTCCGCAGAGTTCCCCAGGAGATACACAAGACCACAGATCCGGTGGATCCACGTTCTAGGAGCATGATTTTTACTCATATACTACCTGATTTAAACGGATTTTTGTGAGTGTGATTTTGTTATTTGTTCAGGGGAAAAAACAGCCCATTGGTTTTACACTACAGTAGGAGCACGCACTTTTTCTTTTTTCTCACCTGTGTATGTATGTATGTATATATTTATTTATATTGCACCCACAGTGTACTGGGTACTTTGCAAAAGAGACAAAACAATACAGGGAATTATAATACAATAAGTGCAACAAACAAAATAAGACGATAGAAAAGAAAATCCTAAGCTTTGTGGAGCTTAAAATACAAGTGGCATGTTGGGAGACTTATAGAGACAGCTGGTTAGTACTGTAAGTTCAGTAGATGGCAGTGCTTAGCCACAATGACTAAAATTTACTGTACAACACAGATGAAACGTTTTCTTTTGCATCAATAATATTGTCCTGGCTCATGGTTCTGGTGGTGATGATGACGAGAATGATGTTGATGGGAGAAAGGACACATTGTCCGGGGGGAAAACGCCTTCGACCACCTGCAAAATTGGAGGCCCCTATTGTCCTTGATGTGGACATATTTTAATCCTACACTACTGGTACCATCGGAGTCACTTCCCTCCCCTTCTTGTGCAGTTTGTGCTCCACACACACTATCAACATCACACTCATCATCATCATCTTCATCATCTATCTCTTCCATCTCTGCCTCAAACCCTCCCTCAGCCAGCCCTTCTCTCCCCACTTCCTCAGAATCTGTTCTGATTTTTTTTGCTGAGGAATAAGTCTTTGACCTGGTCCCCGACCCTGATCTTTCTTTAACAAGTCCTGTTTAGTAGATTACATTATCTATTGACTTATATACCTCCCAAAACACTTATCTACTTGAGAATGTCTTCTGCTTGTTTTTGAAAATGTATTTGCAATTTTCTCTTAAATGTTGTGTTTTCGCAATCTTTTTGGGAAAGTTCAGGAATTAGTCAGGAATGCACTAAAATAGACTTGGATGCAACATTTTCTCCAGATTACATTACATTTTGTGATTTTTGACAGAATTTTGCATGGGATCTAAAGCTATTTGCTCGTGTTGAATTTTGCTATTCACATTAACTTTTAATGCTTGCCAAATTTTGGCTGATTTACGAAATGTCGCATAAAAGATTGTACATGTATACCAGTGAGCATATATTATAAACTGATATATAGGTTCTAGCCTTTGTGGCTGACACTTTGATTGCTCTTTTACCTTCTCAAACATCTTCCCCGTGTTTGAAATGAAATCTGATTTATATGTAAAACAATAAATGGAGATTTTTTTGGTGTATTTCTAGCCACATTTTCCAGGGGTTTGATGCATAGACCTCTTTGGAGCACATGCATCAAGTTAAATCCCCTTGACTTGAATGGGAGTTAATGCTGGAACGGTGTGATAACTTGTATTGGCAATTTGATTTTTGAAGAAGTGAAGGATTTAATTGCACTTGAGAGTTGAGAATATTCACTGAGTGATCCTTAGAAAACACAAAAATGAGATGTATTTGTAATGTAGTAAAATATGCAATATTTATTTGAAAATTAAAGTAATTGAAAGTCCTAGTAGCTGGAGAAGTATGGATTTGTTGTAGGTTGTGATTCTTTTCAATGGACCAACATTAGTGATTTCAGCCAATATTTACTAAACGCCTCTATTCCAGGAAGGTGTCCTATGGACTAGCACTTCCTAGTAAATATGTGTGTATTCAAGAATAATTGACCTCTAAGGTTTCAAAAGATTTCTACACTACTGTATAAATTACATCTAGGGAGAACACTTATGTTAAGCGATTACAATCAAATCTACAATAAATCTATACTTTAAAAATCAAATAAACAATGCCACTTTAATCATAATAGATTGTTCACTGGGTTTCCAGATTTAATTATGAAACAAGCTTGTAAACTGCTAAAATGAATTCAGAGGAAAAAGCTTAAAGTCATTGTAATAGCTTTTTGCAAAAATCCATAAATACTAAACTTCCATATATAAAGGCAACGAAAAATTAGTAATGTAACAAAATGCAAAGCTATTGTACATTTATTTCAAATGAAGGTTAATTGCAGATTGGCAAACAGAGGGACTGCAGAAATACTCATTGAATAGGGCACCTTTTCAAATATTTATTTATACCATTTTAACAGGTGAAATAAAGGTGTTATCTTGTAAGCTATTCTTTGCATTCTGGAATTTCATTCTCTTGCATAATACCCCTAGTATTGTATTAAACCATTTTTTTTCTCTTTGTTACCATGAATGTCAGTATACTGTGGATGTGAATAAAATACAGCAAATTGTCATTTCCAAACAGTATTACTTGATACTTTATTGTTTGAAAAACTGTGCTTTCTATTGAATACTCTCTATATGTACTACTTAGTGAATCTTTAGATGAATAGAACTAGTGCTTTGATAGGGTCTCTTCTTCTTGGAGAAACAGATTTCAAGGATTCTGACCTGAATGCCAGCCAATGGATAATGTTTGGATTTGTCGGTCACAAAGAATTAGCTTTATATCGTCAAAGCGAGATATATTTTAGAGAGAAAATAATTGAGCATTGATTTTCCTGAGTGTCTGACAAAGCACAAATCCCTGTGTCAAGGACACATAGTAAATAAAAATACATAATATACATAGTTCCTGGTATACAGGTATATGTATTGATTTTTCTTTTGTGCACTAAAGATATCTAGTTACCTTTCTAAAGTATTAGCAACAGCACAAGGTAAAATAACACATTTGTAAGGCCAGTTGTAAGGCCAGTTATTTTCATTGTATTTGTACTATATCTATAATTTTCTTTCATCATTGTCCTTATTCACAATTACTTTTTAGTAATTGCCAAACAGGTAACTAGGGCCGCGCTTATAGTCTCGGCTATGGTGAAGACGAGTCAAAACAAGTTAATTTAATCCGTTGTGTGCGCCTATAGTGGGCTCAACCGTGATGGCGCGACCAAAATCACTGAAGTCAATGAAAATTGATTTTTGTCGGCAACCGGCGTGTTATGTTAGCGGACGTGAGCGGTTCAGCCAATGAGGGCGTACCATTCACGTCTATGCCCCCACCACGCCCTCTGGTCGCCGTCTCTTGTCCTCTTGTCTCTTACACTATATGCAGAAATCACAATTACAACAGCGACGGTTGACGTCATGCTGTCGCATCGCCCAGACTATAAGCGTGGCCTAAAGCTTACAATTTGGTTGCATCTCAGCACAAAGGCTGCACGTATAGTACTGGCTACAGCGACTGCGACGTCGCGCTGCACCGTAGAAAGTACATGCAGTCCGTCGTGGGTGCCCATAGTGGCGCGACCGCGATGGCGCTGCAGAGCAACAGTAGTCAAAGGATGTTGACTTTTTCGGCGATTGCCATGTGACGTCAGCGGCACATGAGTGGTTCAGCCAATGAGGGCGAACCGCTCACGGCCACGCCTCTGTCATGCCCCCTGTTGCCCCCTCTCTTGTCTCCTGCACCAAAATGCAGGAATCTCTATTACGACGGCTGACGTCACGTGGTCGCGTCACTGTAGCCTGCACTATAAGCGTAGCCTAAAAAGAAGTAAGAGAAAGGTGGGCTTATTCAACAAAGTGCAATAGCACCAATATGGCGTAACTACATGAAAAATCCCATTCCAGTTAATGGAACTTTCCGTGCCATAGCACCAATTGTTACTATCACACTTTATTGAATAAGCTTCAGAACAGTAAAAATGGGCAGAGTGATTTCAAGGAGGCATGCCTTCAAGATGACTACTTAACACAGGAGCTCTCTGCCTGACCGTTCTTGATCCACAACCATCCTCCTTCTACCAACTCGTTGGTTTTACCTATGGTGGATTGTAGGCCAAGCTAAGGGCTCTCTTTTGAGACCTGTATCTATGTCAAGGCTGTGGCCTTCCCATCCCAGTGGAAAGGTGATTCCTGTGACTGCGATATCTGCTTCAGCCTGAGGCTGTAGTGCTCTGTTCATTCACTATATCAGACAGCTTGCTTTGTGCTGGAACCTACTGTGTGCTGGAACATTTTCTCACACTGTTAATATCCTACGTCTCAACTGCAGCTTTCATGGAATTGTGAACTGCTGGAAAAAAGAAATGTTACGGAAGATTGCGCGATGTGCCTGGTAAATACTCAACTTCCAATTGTCTACAGGATCAGGCTACACTGGCAAGTCAACACCCCATGTATATTATTTATATTGTACATATATTTTATATATTATTTCGTTATTATTCCCATGAGGGGTTTAATGAGTGGACTCATGACTGGTCACTCAAAGAAAATGTTTGAGTTCCCAGTCAGAATTAATGCCCCATGAGGCAAAGGGTACCAAGGGTAAAGATCCAGAACATTTCCCTGCGGTTGAGCGAACCCAGTCTGTCTGTCCCCACCTCGCTAGAGATGGGATATTATAAACAGCAGAGACTGAAAGAGAATCTAGACCTCCATGGGTGCAGTTGGGGATATGTCTGGGTGCTGGAAGGCTAATGTCATTGTTTTTAATAGACCGTATATGTTCACAGATTCTAGCTCTTAGTGGTCTCTTAGTATGACCCACATAGCCTTTGCCACACCTGCATCTCAGGAGGAGTTCCCATTCCTGCAATGTGTTGATTCCGGGAGTCTCCGGAGCTGATACTCTTTAATATCAGCATCAAAAGCCCCCGGCATGAATCCCATGCAATAAAAATGCATTTACAGGCAACTTATTTACCTTAGCGGCTAACCGCTAAGGCAATGAAGGGGTTAAGCTTTATTGGGGGCAGAAGGGGTGAGTGAAGCAGGTACCTGGTCCTTCACTCAATGCCTCTGCCCCCAATAAACATCACAATATGTTCTAACCACCAATACAAAACCCTGTGCCCCCACATAACAACATTCAAAAAAAATTATACCCAAGATTGATACAAGAGGCCAGGGGATGTCCCCGGGTGATCCCTGCGAGTGTCCGTGGGCCTTCTGATGTCTGGGGGCCCTCAGGTGGTCCCTGCAGGGCCCCATTTGCCTATGTTACCAATTCTGTAGCAAACAAATACGTGGAATACATTACAATAAACACACCTCCCCCTCCCCCTTCCCCAAAACATACAGTACAGTAATGGGCAAAATAACTATTATCCAGATATGGATAATAGCTAATTTGCCCATTATTTAATAAAACATTAGCCAACCAGCATAAATAATGTAAATAAACCTTTCTACTTACCCCTGCCATCTGCAGGGCCATATCCTCCTTTGTCAGAAATAATACAAGAAAAAAAACAATCTAATTGCCTCTAACCCCTTAATCACATTAGCGGTTAATAACCGTTATAGTAATGAAGGGGTTAACCCACCTTCCCCCGCTACCAACCCGGGAGGCCTAACCACCCACCCGGGCCCACTATACCCACACTGTACCCATTGATTAGTATAGTGGGTACATCATGCCCATATAATATTGACATGATAAGCCACTATAGCAGCCAATGGTCACCCTAATCAAAAAACATGAATGCCAAAAATACACAATAATAAAACATATACACAAGCACCTAAACACCACAATTAAATCAATAAAAGCACTAGTCAACAAATCAATTAATTAATTTTAAACACTAGCCAACAAAACAATGAATTCATTTAAACCACTAGCCAACAAATCAATTAATTAATAAAACCAGTAGCCAACACAAAATATAATTTCATAAAAACGCTAAACAATAGGAAAATGACATCAAAACAAGCCATCCAAATTACAAACAATGTAAGCCAAACAATAAATAGATAAATAATAAACAATAATCAATAGAAACAAGGCAATTGCCAAAAAAATGCATTGCTTGTTACTGTATTTATCTTTACCAAGGACACAGATTAATACATTATCAGTCAATGGGCAATGAAAAACATAAAAAGAAAAAAATACAATAAAAAAACCTGAAAAAATACATCTACATATTCAATATTTTTCTTACCTTTAGAAGTGTTGACCCTCCGAATCCCAGCATAACTGCAAACTCTCGTACCGCGACATCATCAAAGTCAATCCAATGCCATCCACCTTGAAGATCCGGAACAGGTAACAACATTCTTCTTTCTTTTATCTTTTATCACTGTCTTCTTTCTTAATCTGTCATTATTTCTTTCTTTAATCTTCTATCTTCATCTGTCAATCCATAGCCCCATGGTAAATCCACAACACTATGTTGTCTCGTCGGCCTCTTCAGGTAAAATGAGAAATCAAGGCCTTATATATGGCCTGTGACATCACATTTTCAGGTCAGATGGTACAGCTCCAATCTGGACGCTGTATCATATGCTCGCCTCCTTTTTTGGGGGTTAAGGATATGACATCATCTCCAAGGAGGTACGTCACATCCTTAAAACCACATGGCTATATCAGATGGTATTACAGCCAATGGGATTGTCTACAATCCCATTGGATGCTGTACCATGTGATAGGTTTAATTATTTCAAGAGGATGTGAAATCATCCCTTTAAGTGATGTCATATCCTTTTGAACTAATGTAACCTATCACATTTATTTTTTACAATTTTTTACCCAAATATCCTCTCTAAAACTCGTACACAAGAAGATTCACGTTTCTGGGGCAAGGGAAACATGAAAAGTGGAAAAGCAGGGGTCACTTTACTTTTCATGTACAATCCCTGGTCCCTCACGTATGGTGCTATGTAGTTGCCAGGGACCCCACAGTCTCAGGGGTATCCAGATAGGCTTAACCTTTATTTTATAGCCTGCCTACACCCTGATCATCACACCTAATGTTACTTTTATGAACAGATGCAGCCACGAGTATTAGAACTTTTGCCTTGGAAATTCTGGGGCAGTCTCACTGAAAATGCCTCAACATTGCCGCAACATTGCTGTAAGATTGCCTCAACATTTCTGTGAGATTCTTAATGGCCCATCGGATTAACACAGCAGGGGTCCCTGCAGTCCCATTCAGTTTGAATGGGACTGCAGGGACCCCCCCTCTGTTAATCCTATGGGCCATTAAGAATCTCAAGGCAATATTGAGGCATTTACTTTGAGACTGCCCCAGAATCTCCCAGAATGTACCAGGTATAAGTGTTCTAATACTCGTGGCTGCATCTGTATCAAGCACTAATTCCTATAAAGTCACGTGTTACTGCTGTAAAGCGCCAATTTTATGGAATACGCTATATAATTATGGACATCCATACAGATTATTTCAATTACTGTAAATTTCAACAGAGATGTGCCAGTCCATGAACAATTTGGTGGAACTGTTACAGTCAAAACCTTTAATGAAATGGCCCAAATCATTTTTTTTAAAGAACCCCCGCAATTTTGCCTTTTTAAAGTGGCAAATAGTTTCTTTTTACAAGTTCAATCAAATTTGGAAAGTGAAAGTAATCGAATATGCAATGCACATTGACTTTTCATTGTTCATCAAATTTTCCACAAACTTTTATATCGAAGCAAACATTTTCACCAAATCGAAGTAGCGATTCGCCAAGTTCGACAAAACGTGTGAAAAGTTTGTACATCTCTAAATGTTAATGTAATTTACTGGCTATTTTATTGTATTAATAATGTATGATCTTTTAAAAATATTACCGAAAGAGCTTTCACCCAGCTTATGCAGCATATTTAGAATTGGCATCTTACCACTACTTTATTTGGACCACTGCAACCATGTTAGGTAATACCCATCTTTACAAACATATATACAGATTCTATACATTAATCTGTATATACATACATAAATCAGTGGATAGTGATTTCCCATATGCTTGTGTTCAGAATACTGTGCTCTTTGCATTTGATTTGTTGCTGTGAGGAAGATTTCATTCACCTGTACATCAGTGTACAAGGAAGACGTGTCAATGGAGAGCACATAACCATTGACAGGTGTTCTTTATGACTGAATAAATCGAACACCTCATAAAAATTCATGTTCATATTCACAAGTCAGTTCATGCAGCCTTTGAATAGACCTTACACTTTAATCGCCCATCTTTCAAGAAAGGCCTTTAATCACGTAAAATATTTTCCTCTTCGGCAGTTCAAAAATCGTTAGGGTAATTAAAATAAATAATAAATTCAAAATCTAAAGAGACGGTAACCATGTCACTAATTATTATCCCCTGAGAGACAATTCGATGTTTAAACCACCTGAATTTTTTTTTACTAAAATAAACAGTGTAAAGAAAAGAATGATTCTCAACTATTCCTTACAGTAATGCCTTCATATCGTGTACATTAGTTTAATAAAATAGCACTGTGAATTTCAGTGTTCGAGCAACTCTGCCTTATTGGCTACTTAATAACTGTAATATGTATGTGAAAATGAGTTACCTTATTGCTATTTTTCTTGTCTGTTAGTAAACTGGTTGTATCTTTTGGGTTATCATGAATTATGATAGTTTAATGCAATAAAGTTACAATTGCCTCTCTGCAGTGTACAAGGCAGCTTCATTATTTCTTTTTATTTTATTGGTGTTTAAAGTTTTTTACTGCACTATTTAAATATAGTATACAGTATAATAATATGCACAAATCAAAAATCAAATATAAGGGGTTTTCAGTGAGATATATATATATGTAACGGGTATTCCCCCCCCCACCCAATCGCATATAGTGTGTGTGTGCGGGGAACCTAATGTTACCTGGTGTGGTGCGTTATACCTGTCAGGCTCACAGGAGGCCTGAGCCTCCGCTAGTGAGAGCCTGGGGTGAATCTCTGGAACGTTCTGGTCGGTCAGCGCCTCCACCTATGTAGGATTCTATAGGAATGTAGAATGGGCCTAGCATAGGAACCCACCCAGAAACCAAATACACCAGGGTTAAGGCTAAAAGGTTTACTGAACGAGCAAATAACACAATAACATCACATCACATCATATTGTATAGCAACACAATACAGATTATCATACTTTCACAGTGCAACATCATCAGTATGCACAACGATATATATGCCACCCTCCACTAGCTGGCAGCTATAACCTTGCCCCTAACTGGGCTATAACCTCCTTACACAGTATCCCCAAAGTCCTTGTACCCAAAGTCCCAAGAGTCCCACAACCCCACCCACGTGTGGAACAGCACTGCCCACTAAGAAGAAGTGTATAGATGGTGCACTTGGTGACTTGGATAATACCTGCCCGGTGCTCCTGCTACCGGGTGCGCAGATGACCTTTGGTTGGAATCCCTTACTCCAGGAGATGATCCAAGATGCCTCCGCCTCAATGGTGGGTGGCTCCCGCATGGAGTGATCCACCTTTATAATGTCTCTTATCTCTGCTAATGCAGAGGATGTATTACCTTCACAGCACTTGCCAGGATAGTCACGGTTCCTGGCTTTACCCTCACTTGTCTAGGTTCTACAGGACCCTGTCCCTAGTCTAAGGGAAGTCCCTGTAGTAACCACAAGCTGAGGTGAGTAGGGCCTAGCTGGGGGCTAAGGGGAGACTTCTGGCCTAGTGCAGGAGGCTACTTTCCTCCCTGCACAAACATACCCCCCCCCCTCTCTGTGTCCCAGCTCCTAACTGACAATCCCTGTCTTCACACAACATTGTTGCAATTTTGCAACATGAGAATCTGTCAGCCTTATTCGCTGCCTGGCTGCCTGTGACCAGGGTGAAAGTGCAGTCCCCAGAGGCTGCTGGGAATTGTAGTCCTTGGTGGCTCTCTTTAACATTGGGACCGTGTGCGCGCTGTGTAATGGCCGCCGCTGCTGCTAACTGCGCATGTGTGAACTGGGGGATGTCCCTGACTATGGAGCGTCTCTTCTCACTCCCTGTTATGGCTGCCATATCGCATCTGAGGCTATACTGCACGCGCGCGAACTTCCGTGTATGCGCAAACGCACACAAGATGGCGGCGCCCTTTAGCTGATGTCGACGGGAGCCCCCGGTGACGCGATCACCCCTGCAAGTGCCCTCACGCTGTCGCAGGCAGGAGAGAGAGAACAGAATGTCTGGGGAGCCTGAGGGGACCTGGCTACATATATTTAGATATATATATAAAACATTTATATTTATAGCTACTGCAGTTTGTGTTTGTGTTTATATATATATATATATATATATATATATATATAATATACACACGTGGAGTTGTATACGTATGTGTACAGTATGACTGTACATATAAATATATTGCTATAGATATATACAGTATGTACACTGTATTTATGTATACTCTGCCTATCTTTGTATGTTTACAGTGCTATAAATGGAACCATTTAATGTGCAACAACATTTATTTGGCATGGTGTTGTTTTGGAAATCTATGGTTCTTATTCTGTGATGCGAAAACAAGATACAGTATTTTGTTGACCTCCTTTATTATAACCCAGGGCTGGTTTTCATCATTTTGTACTGCAAAGCTCTTTTAATACAAATGTGTAAATAGATAAAGGGAATGATTTCTCAAGGACTAAAGTGTGATGTAAAGTCAAAAAGGATTGTGGCGCCTATCAAAAGCCTCACGGCTGCAATAGTTACAGATGATCAAAGGAAGAAAATACTCCATTGCTTTTAGGATTTCTTTCTGGTGCAAATGTTCGAACAACTTTTTGCCTCAATTTTGCAGATGGATGCACTAATAGTAAGACTCTCGTGATTTTTGCATAGGGGCATTTTCTGTAATTGAAAGCTTTCAGATTTGTTTCCTCTGATAAATCTGTTAATATTCTTCTCCAATATCCCAGACAACTTTAATAGTTCAGCATTGAAAATATATACTGTAGAATGTATTACTTCCCATTTAAAAACACATCCCACTGTGAGAAACTACTCACGCATCTGTCATGATCCCTGTGAAATTACACCTTATTAGGTCTTTATAACTGCAGACATAGCAGTCCTTGCTGTCTGCAGCCCATGTTTGAAGTAGCCCAGTTTAAAGTAGCATTTAGTGCTTGGGTTTTTAAAGGGAGTTCAAAAGGAGTAAACAAGTGGACAACACAACACCTACTGGCCTTGAATCCTGGATTTTGAACTACACTGGAAAGGAGGACATTATCTATCCCTGACTGCATACCTCAGCACTTAACTATTGCTTTGATGCCACCTATACTCTTTATTTTTGCTGTGACTTCACTTCTTCTCAAATTCTTTCTACCAGCCTCATTATGTCTCTAACTCTAATGTTATATCTCCATCTCTACTTCCTTCACCACTTTTCAATTCACTTCTCAATTCACATGAACTCCTCTCTTACGTGCACCCTCTGACATTAAACAGCTATACCCCTGCACTAAAACACACCCCTACAAATCATCCCCACAAATTCTCTTTCTTGCCATGCTTCTCCTCCTTGCTTCTGGGAATATTTACCCCGATCCTTGTCCCTGTCTTATTTCCACTTGCTCCCGTCCTTGCCTCCACATGCAACTTCCACACCCTCTGGTGTGAACCCCTCTAAACTCATACCATCCCCTCTCACCCTCCTTCCTCTCTCCCATTCTCCTGTGCCCTTTGGAATGCTCGCTCCCTTTCTAAAAAGTTCCTCACTGTGCATGACTTCTTTTTCTCTCACTTTCTGCTTCTCTTTGCTATAACTGAGACTCGGCTCACTCAGTCTGACTCTGCTCTGGAAGATGCCCTCTCTTATAGTGGCTTCTCTTTCTTCCACACTCCTCGCCCTGATGGCAGGAGTGGAGATGTGGGGCTCCTGCTCTCCTCTATCTGCCGCTACTGAACCCTTCCTATTCCTCCCTCTCTTGCATTTCCCTCCTTTGAGACTCACACTGTCCAGATTTTCTCCCCTTTCCCTGTCCACGTGGCGGTCATCTATCACCCGCCTACCTCTACTCACCCGCCTTCTTTCTTTCTCTCTTGCTTTGAATCCTGGCTCTCTTTCTTTCTCTTCTCTGACTCCAGTGTTTTTCTCCTTGGGGACTTCAACTGCCATATTGATGACCCCTCTCTCCCTCCTGCTTTCTCTCTCTAACCTCTTCTTTTGGCCTTCAACAGTGGACTGCAGCCAGCACCCACAAGGATGGCCACTACCTAGACCTGGTTTTCACTAAACTTTTCTCTCTCTGATTTTTCAATTTCCAACCCTTCCTCTCTCTGACCATAATCTCATCTCATTTTTTTCTCTCTCGCTTCTCTCCTTCTACACCTCGCTTCTGCAGAGACCTCCTCTCTATTAACTTAACAGTTTTTGTTTCCACTTTATGCTCCTCCCTCTCCTTTCTCAGTCCTGCTCCAGACCCTGACAACCTGATCAAGAAGTACAACTTTGCCCTATCCTCGTCTCTTGATCTACATGCCCCGCTTTATCACTTCTGTTCTCGCCCTTCTAACCCCAGACCCTGGCAAAATTCCCACATGCACATGCTGCGTTCCTGCACTCGATCCTCTGAATACCTCTGGAGGAAATCTCACACTCTCGCAGACTTCCTTCACTACAAATTTATGCTATCCTGTTTTAACTCTGCCTTCTCTCAGGCTAAACAAACCTACTTTTCTTCACTAATCAACACACACAAGTCTAACCCACGCCGACTCTTCTCTGTCTTTGACTCCCTACTCAGACCACCCTCAGCTGCCTCTTCTTCCTCCTCCATCTCACCTCAGGACTTTGCAGATTATTTCGAGGAAAAGGTGGAATCCATACATCAGGACATCCCCTCTGTTTCCTCCTCCAATCCTATACCCCTTCATAACTCTCCTCCTGCCTTCCTTGACTCTTTTTGCGCTGCCACAAAGGAGGATGTGGCACTGCTGCTCTTCTTTTCTCAATCGACCTCTTGCCCTTGTGACCCTATTCCCTCCCATCTCCTAAAACCTCTTGCTCCTACTATAATCCCTATGCTCACACACATTTTTAACTCATCCCTCTACTCTGGTACCTTATCCTCCTCCTTTAAACATGCAACAGTCATACCATTACTCAAAACCAGCAAGCTTGACCCTACTTGTCTTTTTAACTATCGGCCTGTTTCCCTCCTGCCTTTTGCCTCTAAACTCCTGGAACGTCTTGTATTCTCTCACTTGCTCCATTTTCTCAAAACCTATTCTCTGCTAGACCCTCTACAATCTGGCTTCCGCACCTGCTCTCTCCACTGAAACAGCCCTCACTAAATTAACTAATGACCTCCATGCTATTAAAGACAGAGGTCATTACACTCTGCTCATACTACTCAACCTCTCTGCAGCATTTGATACTGTGGACCACTCTCTTCTCCTTCACATTCTCCATACTCTTGGCATTTGTAACAAAGCTCTATCCTGGATCTCCCCTTACACTGGCGACACACTTTATTCGAGCTCGGCTAGTCCCACGAATTCGGGTATACCCTGGTGTATTGAGGTTTGTGACTGTTTTCTGCCCGAGTGCATTGGGTTATTTTCCAGGCAGGGATTGAAGCATTTTATTCCCGCTGGCTGCAATACTGCACAGTATATATATATATACTGCATTACAATTCATGAATTTATGCCATCTGGTAGACACGCGAAGCATTGCAGCCTATTAAATCCTAATCATTATCATTTAACAGATCAGCCGCCCGTCAGCCAGGCATGAACCCAGGCTGGGAAGGCAAATGCAACGGGGCTTGTCAGAGGTGAGGAGCGGCGCATTCCAGGTATCTGCCAGGTACATACTGGGTATTTGCTCGAATAAAGTGTGTCGGTGCAGTACCTCTCCCATCGTACTTTCAGCGTCTCTTCTGCCAACACCTCCTCTATCGACCTCTCTCTGAGGGTACCCCAAGGCTCAGCCCAAAGACCTCTCCTCTTTTCTCTGTACACACTCTTTCTAGGTGACCTAATGACATCTCCTGGGTTCAAATATCACCTCTATGCTGATGACACACAAATTTACTTTTCGACCCCTGACCTTCCACATGCTGAAGAAACCAAATTTTCCGAATGTCTCTCTGCGATCTCATCCTGGATGTCCCTCCGCCGACTTAAACTTAACATGGCAAAAACAGAGCTCCTCATACTTCCTCCCAAACTAAGCCCCACTACCTCCT
Organism: Ascaphus truei; assembly: GCF_040206685.1. Classification (NCBI taxonomy): domain Eukaryota; kingdom Metazoa; phylum Chordata; class Amphibia; order Anura; family Ascaphidae; genus Ascaphus; species Ascaphus truei. Next base: position 68,559,734 of record NC_134485.1, on the reverse strand, counting down.
TCCACATTACTTTTGGAAGATCAGTCATACATCCAGTAGCGCAAGCACGCTGCCTAGGTATCACACTCAACTCCTCTCTCACATTCTCCTCCTACATTCAAAACGTATCTAAAACCTGTCACTTTTTCTTCCGCAATATCACAAAGAAACGCCCTTTCCTCTGTTGCTCGACTGCTAAAACTCTGACAAAGGCCCTCATTCTCTCCCATCTCAATTACAGTAACCTCCTGCTGTCTGGCCTTCCTGCCTCTCACCTGTCTCCCCTACAATCTATCCTAAATGCTGCTGCCAGAATCACTCTACCCTTTCCTAAATCTGTCTCAGCGCCTCCCCTGCTGAAATCCCACTCTGGCTTCCTATCAAATCCTATATCACACATTTAATTCTCCACCTCACTTTTAAAGCTTTACACTCTTCTGCCCCTCCTTCATCTCAGCCCTAATTTCTCGCTATGCACCATCCCAACTCTTGAGTTCCACTCAAGGATGTCTTCTTCCTACCCCCTTTGTATCTAAAGCCCTCTCCTGCCTTAAACCTTTCTCACTGACTGCCCAACACCTCTGGAATACCCTTCCCCTCAATATCAGACAAGCACCCCCTCTATCCACCTTTAAGACCCACCTTAAAACACACCTGCTTAACAAAGCATATCAGTCGCTCCGTGGCTAACACTATATCCTGATACTTAAAGCTTGGCACCTTGCAGACACACTTACCAGTATGCCCTCCTACTGTATCGGTATGTTCCTCCTACCAATTAGATTGTAAGCTCTTTGGAGCAGGCCTCCTTTTCCTAAATGTTACATTTATGTCTGAAGCACTTATTCCCATGATCTGTTATTTGTATTATTTGTTATTTATATGATTGTCGTGTGTATAACTACTAGGAAGCGCTGTGTACATTAATGGCGCTATATAAATAAAGACATACATACATACATACACCTACTTGCTAAGAAAGTATCTTCTAAGATGTTTTATATCATTCTCCTGTAACACATATAAAAGTCCTATTATTTCATATAGTGATGCTGGTTTAATAATGTGAAATTATAGCCTATGACGTCGATAATACCTTCAGCTCTGTAAGCTGAATGGCTGATTTACAGAGCATTATTCTTGCAGTAATGGCCGACACGTTTGTACCTTTGTAAGTTTTGAAATCTAGCCAATCAGCTTCTAGAGCGAAAGCACTCAGATAGCTACAGCAGAGGCTGTGGTGCGTGTAGAGAGCGGGAACTTTAGTGTGTATGTACTAATTAAAGATTAAATATAGTAAAGTTCAAGAAAGAGTTGTTGAATAAAATGTTAAATATTATGTTAATTAAAACCAATCTGGTTATATAATAGTGTCTATATTATTTATGAAAAATGTAAAAATAAAAACCCATACATTTAGCCTATAAAAGTAATAATCCCCTCCAGTAATGACCATTTATGCCCTGTTCTTCTGGGATTATTACTTAAGTAACAACACAATATACCAGCTCAAACATTAGGTGCACCTCTTTTCATATAAACCTGTTAACAGTGACTTACCTGTATGTACACAATCAAATTCCCGTATTCAGAGGGCTCCAAATCACAACAATTAAACTGATTGCCGGGGAGGAGCATGGGCCTCTTTGAGTGTTTCTTACCTTGTGCTGTGGCATCTCCTCCTGAGGCATCTCGTTGTTATGGTGCTGCGACGTCACAAGGAGTTATGTTGTCATTATAAATGCCACCTTGATGTCATATGACAACACAATGTCATGATGCTGCATCGTTGAAAGAGGAGATGCCGTGTCGGCAATGTAAGAGGCCCCGCAACATTCCAAGCCATGCAAAAATTGCTCCAAATGACCATAAGCAATTTAGGTAAATGATTATAGTGAAGAGCCAGAGATGATGTCTTGTCAAATGAATGCACAACAAATAAGGGATCAGCACATGTAATTTTGTATAAAAAATAAATATATATTTATAATCAAAAAGGGTCAACCAGAAATTGCCTGGTGTCCCCTTAATTTAAAATATTATTTATTTGAATGTATAAATTGAATTATGTAGAACTGTTTTAATGGGGGCAAAATTGAAACATCAGTGTAGTCTCCAATACTAAAGTTGCCATTGGGTGTGCAAAAATATTATCTATGATAATACATGCAGTACTTAGATGCATATTTAATTCAAGATAGTAAACTACTGTATACCTCAGTGCACACCAGTATTTCATTGTTTGTGTGCAGAAAATCATGTCTTGTGTCTTTGATTTGTTGCTATGAGTAATAATGAATTTACCTGTAATCAATGTACACAGGTGGTTTGCTAATGGAGAACTCATAAAAAATGACAAGTGTACTTTATGGCTGAGTACATTGAACACCTCATAAGAAATGTATGATCATATATAAGTCAGCTCTTGCATTCCTTCAATAGACCAGAAATAGACCCGGAGCCTGCAATTCATGAACATTCTTAACCCTTTATTAATAATAGATTGTGGTAAAATAAGACATATGGAAGGATTAACAGTATTGTAATTAATTCATTCTAAGCTTCGATGCAGCATTAGGAATGGTTTATTTTGCAAAAATATTGCAAACACAGCTGAACTTGCCAGAAAGATATAATGCAACAGATTAGCAATGTTTTTACCTGATTTGTAAAAATTGATAAACAGGTAAATAATATCCTACAGGTAGTTTAATTACTGTGTAGGTATAATTGAATAGTAGTGTGACAAAGTGATTGGTGAAACCTGGCGCTAATTAAATGCTAGTGATCACTTAAAATACAGTGAATATATAACACACATATGATGGTGTAAAAAATTAAAGTGACTAAAAATAGTGCAATTCTGAAAAAGTAATATAGGTTGTAACCCCCTGCTCAGACCCTCTGGAAGGGACTGTCTTGACTGGTCCCAGATGATCAATACGCTTTTTCTCAACCCAGGGGGAGCATGTGGGAAAAAACAACAAATTAAAAAACACACTAAGTGCAGACAATAATGTTCAATGGTGAAATAATGTGATGCTTGGCTCCTATGTGCTGCCTACTCACAGAATGTCAGTAGGATAAAAACAGTGGCGGGATATGTGGAGTCTGGTGGGTCTCTCTGGACACAGACAGGAAGCAGCTATTCCATTGGCGAAACGCGTAGAGTGGACCCGCCTAGGAAGTGAGAGGATTGGTGCTGCGAGCTGTCAATCTGTTGCCGGACTGGAAGTGACGCGACGGAGCTGATCGTGCCCACCGGAAGTGACATGTCGCGCCGGAGACACCGCTGGAGGCGATCCCCACACTGCATGGTGCAGAGGGAGCTACAGAGAGCCTGTGAAACAGCCCATCCGGGACGTCGGCGGTGCGGTGAGCTGCGGCAACCATCTACACACTCCATTTCACTGATATAGTGATAAAACGCTATTATTGATTTTTAACATTGTAAGTGCACATTTTTATTATTACATAAATGTTATCCTTGTACCATTGATCTGCACCATGGAGGTCTGTCTTTATCTTTCCATGTACGTCTGCACCTGATATCCTAGTCCTAGCTGCTTCCTGTCTGTGTCCAGAGAGACCCACCAGACTCCACATATCCCACCACTGTCTTTGACATTCTGTGAGTAGGCAGCACATAGGAGCCAAGCATCACATTATTTCACCATTGAACATTATTGTCTGCACTTAGTGTGTTTTTTCTTTGTTGTTTTTTCCCACATGCTCCCCCTGGGTTGAGAAAAAGATAATTGAATAGTAGCGCAAAGTAGTCAGGGTATATGAAAAACAAGATCTCACTTTGTAGCACTCAATACCCTGGTGAAAATCTCCTAAAGATTGGCATTAAAATATAACTTTTATTAATAATAACCTAATAAATGTAGATAATACAGTTGATTCTTTGCTTTGAGAAAGCGTAATGCATATGCAAAATATACGTCGGTAGTTATAGATGTCCTTTGATGACGTCACTAGAGAGAGCGAAGTTTAATATGATCGCTGTACACGCGCCATGAGTCCCCTGCCTTACTTCAGGGGCCGGATTTATTTTATTTTTGGCATAGTTTAACATTTTGTCAAATGTGGGGGAAATCCCAGCAGTATAGAGCTCCAGAATTGAATATTTCCAGGGGTTAAAGTAATCACATGCATAGTCAATTGCAAAAATAAGTTCACGGTAAGAAATCCTTTTGGGATTGAATTAAATGGTTGGTCAATCTGTGTAATTTTGCAAATATAAACAATTATATAACCACTCATAATGCAGACACTGTGTGCTCGGAGTGCAGTGGGCAGGGATATAGGAGTCAAGAGGGATGCAAGACTTTAGAACCTCTGTAAATTTGTAGCCTAACTGGACATTCGTAGTGCACGTAATTTTGGGTACTGCTTATGCAAACATATGTATAGAGAAGCTGATATTGTTCTACAATCTATTGGCAGTAAAACTTATTAAGTTTACTCACATGACCCAAATACTCATACAACTGCTCAAGAGATGCAGGTGTGGCAAAGGCTTTGTGGGTCGTACTAAAAGACCACTAAGAATTAGAATCTGTGAACATCTACAGTCTATTAAAAACAATGACATTAGCCTTCCATTACCCAGACATTTCCCCAACTGCACCCATGGAGGTCTAGATTCTCTTTAAGTCTGCTATTTAGAATATCCCATCGCTAGCGAGGGGGGACAGACAGACTGGGTTCGCTCAACCGCAGGGAAATGTGCTGGATCTTCACCTTTGGTACCCTTTGGCTCATGGGGCATTAATTCTGACTGGGAACTCAAACATTTTCTTTAAGTGACCACTCATGAGTCCACTCATTAAACCCCTTATGGGAATAACAACTAAATAATATATAAATAATATGTACAATATACAGCTGTGTGAAAAAGAAAGTGCACCCTCTTCGAATTCTATGGTTTTACATATCAGGACATAATAACAATCATCTGTTCCTTAGCAGGTCTTAAAATTAGGTAAATACAACCTCAGATGAACAACAACACATGACATATTACACTGTGTCATGATTTATTTAACAAAAATAAAGCCAAAATGGAGAAGTTATGTGTGAAAAACTAAGTACACCTTATGATTAAATAGCTTATAGAACCACCTTTAGCAGCAATAACTTGAAGTAATGGTTTTCTGTATGAATTTATCAGTCTCTCACATCGTTGTGGAGGAATTTTGGCCCACTATTCTTTACAACGTTGCTTCAGTTCATTGCGTTTTGTGGGCCCGGTCGTAGGCTGGATTAGGTGCCACTGACACCGGACCACGTAGACCTCCAAGCGGCATCAGGGTTAGGGCACACGGGCACACGGGCCCACAAGATCAGGGGTAGAACTCTGCACCAATAAGCATGCGGGCTCGGTCGTAGACCTGTGTAGGTACCAGCAGGTGCCTGGCAAGCCCACCCCCCCTTAATCTGGCACTTGCGTTGCGCTGTAATATTCTTTGTGAGTGTTATTAGTAACAGAATAGCAGTCAGTTGTCTGTGCTGGAACTGTATGCTTTTTTATATAGTGTTTTACAAGATAGGTGTCAGCTAAACCACCAGATCCAAAACTGCCCACTAAAAACAATTGTTTTGTAAACACATTCTTCCAAGATTTGAGAGCTGGGCAACACAAAACAACCTTTATAGTGTTGGGCGTCCCGCTGAACCTGGCATATCTGGTCAAGTGATCACGCCTGGAGTGATTACAGTACATGACCGTGACCAGGCCCCAGATGGTGGAAACAGAAGTGGAGGGGGCTCTACTTCTGTTAAGATTGGGTTAAGCACTGCCTAGTATTTCATTAGGACACTGCAAAGGTTCTTTTAGTGGATTAGTGTAAATTTATTTTATTATTGATACAGGGAAACTGCTGACTTTTTTCACAATCTTTTTGACACTCTCTCTGTCATTTTGTCACTCTATGGCCTCCTTTCCATTTGACACTTTCTGTATTTCCCAGTGTATTCGTCCCTTTTATAACTCTGACATTTTTGTACTATGTGGCCCCCCAGTGGGCATCTAGTCTCTCCAGTTTGGAAACATTTTCATTAAATGGTGCTAATAGTCATATTGGTTCTAGAAAAAGTAAGATACTTTGTAGTCTGTGACTCTTTTTAATGGAACAATATCAATCAATCATATATTTTTCTTTTGTTTCTCACTACTAAAATATTAATGCATGCCCTCATTATTTCTGATCCGCACTACAACAACCTTCTCCTTATTGGCCTCCCTGGTATTTAAGGTTATTGTCATTATTAAAATACAAATACAATATTAAAACTTTTACTCCATGTAATATATATTATATATTTTTATAGATAGATTAATATTTTTAAACAACAATATATCCATCTATTTTCCAATATTAACAAACGTCACTTATGTTTCTGTCAAATATATATCAGTTAATTTCCATGTTTAATATACCTATCCATTTTACATAATTTTTATATTGTTTGATCCATAAAACAACACATACTTTTTATTATATGTCTAGAGAAAATATAACGTTTGTTCTTACACCAGGAAAATGTTGGTGGACTAAAAGGATGCATTTATGTGTGATTTTCTGATGCACCTACAACACAATCTTTGATACCTACAGTATAGTTTACACTTGTGCGACATTTGCCCAAAGACGTCCCCCTAACGCAATTCACACTGAACATCATTGCCGATTATACGACTTTATACTTCATGCACACATTGCAAAAAATGTGTTTAATAAAAAGACGCAGTTGCAGATTATAAGTATGTGTCATACCAGCTCCATATAGCAATTATGCGCCACTGGATACATTGTTCTCAGTTAAAAATGCCTCCTTGTACAGTAGAAATGTAACGGGACTTTGAATTGTAGCACTTGCCTGAAAAAGGAGCTGTACTTAGTTTGTTAATCTCTTATAACATCATTAGCATTAAAGCTGCAATACTACAGTACATTCCCCCTTTTTATTTATTTTTCTTATTTATATAAGTAAAGCATGTGGCAATGTATAATTCTACATTTGTACCTAAGCTGGCAATCGTTTGGTGCTCTTGCTAAAAATCTGTAAAAATCCTGATTGTGTTGCCTTGCTCACTCGGGCTATGGGTGCATGCTCTACCATGCCAAACTGTTTGCATAGATGGCATGGGCACATCTAGGGAAGATGGTGGAGGAGATGGCGTTTCAGCTGCTAATGAGGAGGGTATTGTATCCGTAGAGGCACCAGGGTAGTGACTAGGGAGGGGGCATGGCTGGCCCTGGTGAGGCCATCATTTAACTTATCTATTTATTTATAAAACATTTTATCAGTAGAATTTATCAAGACCCTGATCCACAAACTGTTGGAAATCTTTACAAAGCCTTCACGCCCATGCACATGAATAAGAGCTGAGGCATGCTACAGTTTATTACCCTTTTGTGGAGCAATTGCATTTAGAGTTACCTCTCATTTTCAATTATGTGCTGGGCAATAAGTTACTTTAAGTAGTTTAAATGTGACTATTTCTAACATTATTTCAATGGCTAACATCAGAAGTCTGGAATGTATTTAGGCAGGAAGATGATTTGAGGGATGCAGGTAAATACAGTAGGTAAAGCAGTGGAGTGATTGTTAGCAGGAGAAAAAAAACAAGATTCTTTAGTGAACCATAAGACTATACGCAGGTTGCTGATGGTGAATCTTAGGAGATAAGTACTGTGTGCTGTGTACAGTGGGAGTTAGATATCTTTCATAAGATGATTATTCAGGGTTGAATAGAATGTTTGGAGATAATGAGACCCTATGAGTGTCGCTTAAACTAGTGTTCTTATGATTAGTGAGCAGTTTTATTGTCCTCAAATAGATGAAGGATAGCGTTATACAGATTGATCCCTTACTGCAATTTGGAAGGCGTAGTAGCCTATGTTGTTTTCTACTCTTATGAGGGCACACATGGTAGCATGCCACATATGTTATTTAGCTAAGTACTCCTCGCCTCTATATGTGACTGCACTACAAATAATACAGTAATGTTTGTTCTCATGTTGTAGATTGTCTTAAAGCAACAGTGCAAGCGACCAAGGGTTTTTTTAAAAAAAAAATCTTCCCTTTAATATGTGTATCAATGCAATCCACACACTGATAAGTAATTAGCTAAGTCGCTGATCAATCCATTCTCCTGTGATCGATCAGCAAAGATTCGGCTCGGGGGCTCGCTAAATTGCTGTGCAATTTATTGCTGTGGATTATTTTAAAAACCCTGCTGGGACTAAATTACTCTGCTCCTACGATGATGACTGTGTCGTTCCTCCCGGTTTGCTGTCCCAATGATGAAGCATCTGATGAGACAAGAACCTGCGTCTCCTGTTGACTTAGGTGTGTACCCTCCGAGGTATTAGGCTCACCAGCCCCGACTGGAGTGGTGACCATCAGAACCAAATTTGTTCCCTGTGTACAAGTACAAGAGCAAACAGCGGGAAAGCTCCCTGAGCCCACATTCTGTATCCTAAAGTCATGGACCCCGCCTGCCCAATATCCCTGTGGCACAAGTAGGGGCTTGACTCACTGCAAGTGGGTTATGAGCCTGAGGGGAACAAACATTAGTAACCCTTGGAGCCACTGAAGTATTCACCCGATAGGGTGAGCTGAGGGCCCCAGCCTGCTGAATGTGCTGGTAGCAACTGGAACAGGGGTGGGAAAATGGGGCAAGGCAGGCACAGGCAGGCACACGCACCAGTGATACGCACAGCAGAGAAGGAGAAAGATCAGAGAGAGAGATTCCATCCGGTGGCAGCTCTGAGCGATATTTGCAGAGATCATTGAGATCTAAAATGCTGTTTTTTATCTTGCAACATGTGAGTAGATTGGATTATAACTACTTCATTTATTAAATTGTCACACAGTCTACGCTATGTCCAGTGTTTTCCTATCCTAAGGTCAGCTGAGAACCACACTCCTCTGGCAACAACATACTTTACAGACTGACACCAGTTCGCAAAGATACCTTTATGTGTCTGTATCCTACCTCACGTTTGTGAGTATTCTGTGTACACATTTTGGGCTAGACAATTTATTTCATCATTTTTTGCACAATATTGCACCATAAGCATTTTTATGTGTTTCCACATGGTATGCGCTTCCTGATGATCCACTTGCCACAGGCCAGTACAAGAATTGTGGGGTCACGCCTGGAGGGACATGTTAAGGGGCCAGGTCTGGGATGCCAGGGCCCCTGCGTAGGAGACAGGGGTCCCAGTACAGTGAAGGGACCCCTTTTACTGGGGCACTATCCTGATTCGCCACCCATTCCTATAAGCAAAGGGGAGTACCTGGAAGGCCTAACCCCTCTCCCCCCATGCCCACTACCCACCCATGAGGGCCTACTATTGTTTTAGATGACATTACTCATTTTGTGGTAAATATTGTGTTAGTGTTAACGCAACGCATCACATTAATGGGTGCAAAATGTCTGCTACATCTGAACCTTAAGTTTAACATAGTTCAAAATATCGATCATATATATGGCATGTTTCTTTTAATCATTTCACTGCCAAATAAACCACATACATAACACAGCATGCAATAATTATTTTTGAATTGTGTATCAATCCATATTCAGCAAACAATCACTGTTGTTAACAATCCTAGAACAATAATGAAACTATCTTAAGAGTGATGCATTTAAAGTGATCATTTTAAGTGATAAATATAGTTAGACTATAGTTAATGTACTTACTTTCTTCATGCAAGACAAATGGCCTCAGCTGATATGACATGGATCTAATTGCATTCTCTTCACAGGTATGTCCCTTGATGTGCAAGTCCTGTTTAAAAGATTTACTCAGTGGCCTTAAGCAGTGATAATTTTGGTATGTCCCTTGATGTGCAAGTCCTGTTTAAAAGATTTACTCAGTGGCCTTAAGCAGTGATAATTTTGGTATGTCCCTTGATGTGCAAGTCCTGTTTAAAAGATTTACTCAGTGGCCTTAAGCAGTGATAATTTTGGTATGTTTGAATATCAAAAGGTGTTTTTTTTTTTTTTTTTCTCCCTTTCTTAACTATGTGCTGTTAATTGACCAACTGGAACAAGCTGATTTGATTGGGGCGGGGGGCGGGTCATGTGACTGCTTTAGATGTATAAAACACTTATTCCTCTTGCATTGGCAAGGAAGCATTGGCATCTTAAGAGTGGTGCATTTAAAGTGATCATTTTAAGTGATAAATATAGTTAGACTATAGTTTGACTAGAGGTGACTGGGGACTGCATCCTTTCTGCAAACTCTTAAACTCAAGACAACAAACGGTAAGCTATTCAGATCACACTATGATCCCATTCTTGCTAACCTGCCTTTTTCAACCCCCCACCCCTTTACAACTTATTCACTTCAGTCTCTCCCAAAACTGACTGCACAATTACACTGAAACCCTGAATGACTCTAGCATTGCAATACAGCTAAACATTTGACAAGGAACAGGCACACACCTGCTGTTTAGTCTGCACACACTGACTCTGTTCACAACAGCTCCTTGCAGCACTGCCTACCTCTAGCATCATGAACCTGCTATGTATTTTAACTTTTTTCTTTCTCCTGGCCTCATGGAGATGTTACTCCCTCTATCCACTACAATCTCCTCCATCCTGGCCCAAACCCAACATCACCATACACCCTGGACTACTCAGAAGCCTTTCACTATCTACTGAATGTTGGTGGAGAACTCTAAAAACCAGCACACCAACCACCTCTCACTCAAATGGCAAACATCACAAATCTACAACTTGCAAACAACTACCCAAATTTCTACTCATACTATTACTCTCTTTAGCAGGTGATATTGAACCTATCCCAGGTCCTCCCATTTCAGCACTTTCCCATGCCCCTGAGAATTCCACCTTTAAATTCCAAAAAGGGCTATCTGTTGCCCATATAAACATCCGGAGCCTGCTGCCCAAACTGGACGAACTAAGGGCATGGTGCCTTATGCATAAACCCAAAGCCATCGTTCTTACAGAAACATGGCTATCCCCTAAAACCCCTGATGCAAATATTGCCATCCAGGGATACTCCATTTTTAGGAGAGATAGGTCAAAGAGAGGAGGAGGGGTGTTATTTTATATTGCAGACACATTACAATTTACACTGCTAAATTGCCCATCAAGCCCACCCTCTTTTGAAATTCTAGTTGGCAAAATCTGCCTCCCCTTTTCTAAGCAAATCTTGCTTGCTGGCATCTACCGCCCCCCTCAAACCCCTCTACAATCCCTGACTGATATCACCCAATTTCTTGGCTCCATTTCCTCTCTGAATGAGAAGAGTGAGCTGCTAGTTCATGGGGATTTCAACTTCAATTGGCTTGACCCTAAAAACCACAAAATCCAGATACAACTCAAGTCACTTAACCTATCGCAACTCATTTCCCAACCCACACGGATAAACCTGAAATCGCATAACCATTCCTTGCTAGACTGGATTCTCACCTCAAACCCCAGCAGAATCCAATCCTCTGGCATCCTTCCTGATATTTTCAGTGACCATGCAATAGTGTACTGTGTAAGGAAAATTAAACCGCTCCATTAAAGCCCTAAAGTTCTCCTCACTAGAACATTTAAAAACTTTAACCCACAACAGTTTCTGGATGACCTTACCAACTGCCCATGGCACAGAATCGATTTAATTCCCGACCCTGATTCTGCGCTCGACTATTTCCAATCTGAGTTCTTAAAACTCTGCGATACCCATGCTCCACTATGCAAAATAAGGGTACGGGGGGCCAACCTTCCATGGGTTACACCTGACCTTATAGCACTCTACCAGTTCAGGGATGCCTTGTGAAAAAGCTACAAAGTAACTGGCACTACCAAGGATCTCAATCACTACAGATGCATGAGGAACATGTGCACAAGGCAAACAAGGCATGCAAAAGCACAATATTACTCTGACAATCTCCACCAAAATACATCAAACCCAGCTAACTTCTGGAAGTTATCAACAATATATTCCAGCCTCCTAACCATCAACAACCAAGTAATATCACTAAGGGGGATATTACTCTGACAAACCCCACTGACATTGCAAATGCATTCAATGATTACTTTGTGGGGTGTGCCACTAACTTATTAGCGAAACGCAGCCCAAACCACAAACCTGAATCTCATCCTGGGAGTACCCCTATAATCCCACCCCCTCCCAACACTGCCCACAATTTTCAATTTGGCCCAGTATCTGAAGAGGAGATTATACAAGCGCTCCTCAAACTAAAACTAAGCAGCCAATATGGACCTGACTTACTACAATCTAGGTTCCTATGAATTGGTGCCCCAGCCATTGCCAAACCAATTGCTTCCATAGTCAACTCTATCCTGTCTGCAGGCCATATCCCTAAGACCTGGAAAACTGCCAGAGTTGTCCCAATCTTCAAAAGTGGGGACAAAAACACTGTCTCAAACTACAGGCCAATCTCACTTCTCCCAATTCTATCCAAAGTCATGCAAAAATGTGTCCACTCCCAACTAAGCGATTTCTATACCAAGACAAATTTCCCTAGCCAATTCCAATCTGGGTTTCGTCCCAAACACTCCACCGTAACTACCCTGCTAAAAGTTTGCAATGAAATCCAGTGTGGAATGGAACGGGGACAACTCACTGGTGCAGTATTCCTAGATTTTGCAAAGGCTTTTGACACAGTTGATCATGCTATCCTGCTTAACAAACTCCAGAGCTCTGGAATAGGGAAGCATGCTTTAAACTGGTTTCAGTCCTACCTATCAGGAAGATCCCAACATGTGTCCATCTCAGGCTCTAACTCCAACCCCCTGGATATCACCTGTGGTGTCCCGCAAGGCTCTGTTCTGGGGCCCCTACTACTCTCAGTGTTCATTAATGATCTTCCCACAGCTTGTAAGGAAGCCTCAATACACATGTATGCAGATGACACAATCCTATATGCACACAGCCATAGCCTTTCTGACCTTCAACACATACTTCATTCTGACTTTTTGAAACTCGAAAACTGGATTTCTCAAAACAAACTGTTTTTAAACACTGACAAGACGGTAACAATGGTATTTGGGACCAAGACTAAATTTGTAAAGCTTCCAGTGACTGAGCTCCTGATTAGAACCAACGCTAACACCACCCTAACACCTGTCACTAGTTTTAAATACCTGGGCTTATGGTTTGACTCCCACTTAACATTCGGGATGCACATTGATACCCTGACAACCAAGACCTACGCCAAACCAGGGGTACTTTACAGGAACAAATCCTCCCTAAGTCTCCTGGTCAGAAAGTGTATCGCACAGCAGATGCTAATGTCAATTATTGACTATGGAGACATAGTATATGGCTCGGCACCTCAAACCCACCTTAGCAAACTTGACACCCTCTACAATTCAATTTGTCGTTTTGTTCTCCAATGCAACTACAACACACATCACTGCGAAATGCTCAAAGAACTACATTGGTCATCACTAGAGTCTAGGCGCAAAGTTCACCTTTCCTGTCTTGCCTTTAAATTCTTCATGGGCAAGCTACCCAGCTACCTGAACAAGCTCCTCACGCCTACCACATGCAGCCTATCACCTGAGATCAGACTCCAAAAGACTGTTCATGGTCCCAAGGCTCAACAAAGTATCCGGCCGTTCCTCCTTCTCTTACCGTGCACCCCAAAACTGGAACAACCTACCAGAGACTCTCACATCCACCACCAGTTTAAGTTCTTTCAAATCTAAGGCTGTCTCACATTTTAATCTGGTCTGTAACTGTTTAATTCGCCCATAATATATATTTTCTTTAACTGTGCACGCAATGTCTTGTATATAATGTATACCCTGTTCATTTACTCTGTGCCCAGGACATACGTGAAAACGAGAGGTAACTCTCAATGTATTACTTCCTGGTAAAATATTTTATAAATAAATAAAACTCATCTGGAAAGTGTTGCAGATTTGCTGGCTAGTGACAACAAATGGTTATTAGATTAGTTCCTGAGCCAAATTTGTCATAATATAGAAAGCAAGACCTCCTGAATCTTGCCTACCTTTGCACTATGCAGAAGCCAGTCTGTTTATCATTATACAAAACATGATCAGCAAAATGTATACTGTATATTTGTACTGTATGCCTATAACGTAAAAATCATGCATACTGTGCTATACTGAAAAATATAGCACACATCACGTGTCCCTATGTAGCATCTTACCAAAAACAAAGCACATTAGCACACTGCGTTACTTCATATTCTAAGAGGTCTTTCTATGGATACCATGTTGGTGTTAATTATCCAAATCCTTTATTTACATTCCTAAGGGTCTTATAACATATTGTCCTAAGTGGCCAGTCTAGTCATTTTCTGATGAAAATTCCAATTGATGAACTGTATATTGAGAATTTCAGCCACAAACAGCCTGAATGGCCGCTTTGGATAATAAAGAATAAGGTCCTGTCATGTATAAAGATACTATGAACCTTCTTTTCCCAACATATGAGCTTGCAATTGGATCTATGCCAGCAAGAGGAATGTAAAGGAGTTTGACCATGCGCTTTAAAATATGATGTATCTGAAATGTCTGACAGGCCTTGTGGGTATAAGAGCCCCAGGTAAATGATCTGTGTCAAATGTACATTACAAGTTTTATTGTTTCATGCAACTGCAAACAGAAAAGGAAAACAAAAGTGCTGTGTCAAAGTCTTATTACTAAGACACATGGAAACACCAACAGTAAATGGTTTTCAAATACTGTTGAATTATTCATCTATATCTGTGTTAGGAAGAGGACCTTGTTACTAAGGTTCAAAATAAGTATTATCTTTGTCTTAGATTTCAAACGAAAGATTATAATCTCTTGGAGTAAGGAATAAATTAATCTGCCGTGGCCTAGTGTGTAAAGCATTTGTGGGCAACAGGTAGCCCACGGGTTCCATGTGGTACTTGGGGGTTCACCTGCAGCCCCAACTGCTGTTCCCCCCCCCCCCATCAGCCCAGTCTCTGTCTTTCCCCAGAGTAGAAGGAGTGGAGATGTTTCTGGTGGGGATCGTAGCTTCTTCCCATTCTCTGAGCTGCCTAATGACCATGCAAATCACTAGTTCCCAGTGTAAAAAGAATAATGGGACAGTATTCACCGGCGGCGCTCCAACAATACATAGCAGACTGGAGGGGATGGGGAGAAGCTTCCACCCACGGCTGCAATGTGCCTTCTGCCTGTATATGTATGGGTAATATGTGGCCCTTTTGAGAGCAGAAAAAGTGCCCTTTGATGTATTTCATGTTGCCTACCAACGGTGTAAAGTATAGCATATTGGGATGCTGCTGTAATATGTAAAAGTATTTTTGCTACTTTGGTTAATATAGATATTGGTTAAATAACCAAACTTTTATGATACTTTTAAGATCAGATTGAACACAACTTGTGGTTTAAATTTTTTGCATATAAAGTAGCTGACTAATAATATGAACATATTATACTTTTTTAATGTATGAATGTTACAGATGAGGACCCCATTGCAGGACACAATTATTTCAACATATACTGTATGTCTTAATGGTACCCAGTAACAAGGCACATTAGTGATAAAATACCCCCTAATAAACTAGCAGAAATGAACTGCAAATTGCAAAGTACAAATTACCATTGTCTTTTTTTGGATGTATTTCCTATTATAAGATGTTTAGAAGTATTCTTCAGAGATACAAAGGTATGGTTTGAGCTTTTATTGTGTATCTGTTACCTGTTATTGATTACCATATCATAATTTTATAGCTTTGACTTTTTGAAAAAACACAGAAATCCCCTTTTCTTGAAAATGTTTTCCCCTTTATTGGTCATGTTTCTCTTACGTATTGTCCTACAGTAGCTTGTAGATTTTGTTTTAAAGGTT
This sequence comes from Ascaphus truei, assembly GCF_040206685.1. NCBI lineage: Eukaryota > Metazoa > Chordata > Amphibia > Anura > Ascaphidae > Ascaphus > Ascaphus truei. Next base: position 68,543,892 of record NC_134485.1, on the reverse strand, counting down.
CTGCATCTTAATCAGCAAGATAGTTACAGGTAATTTGTAAACAGTTAAACTGTCTTGATTGGTATGTTATCTTGACATGGTATATTTAAAACACCTACAATCTGTGTAATAGAGGCATTGTTATAGGCATGAAGGAAAGACTATTAAAAGACTCAATAATATATTTCATGTAAATGTAAATAATTGCCTACTCACTGCAATTAAACTTTAATCTATGCTAGTTATTTTTTTTTAAATAGTTATTTATTTATTTTTTTCATTTTATATTGTCCCAGTTGTTATTGTATTCTTAAAAGCTGTAAATATTCTTTACTTAAAAGCATAAAAGGCTGACTGCTGGATTTTTTGATATTTTGAATTTAAATTATAGCGAGACATCACTTAAGTGAAGCAATAATTGTGGGTCTTGCCCAATTTGACACTGCATGCCTGCTGGGAACTGTGTCCAATCTTCAACTAAATAGCTGGGTGCCATCTCAGCCAGTGACATTTACACAAGAAATACAGTTCTGCTCACAGGACCCATTTCTTCATTCCTTCCGCTTGAATTACGAACTACATAGCCAACTTTAAAATTGTGTTGGTATCCTGTGGAAATGATAATTCATATTGTTCCCCTTTGTTCTCCAGAACTGCATGGGTTTCAGTTAGTTAGAGAAACAAATTAGCTGGCCAATAATGAATGACAGTTTCAAATCCTAATTATTTTAATTAGTTATTTTTTATTGGTCAAAAGAATCATGCCATTTATTTCAATTAAACTTACACCTTTAATTTATATAAAAAAAAAAAATTGAGGACAAAGAATTTTTGGTAGTTGCTTTCCATAGACATTTAACCTATTCAGTGTGCATCAGAAAAATGAACGAGTAGGTATTGCATGGAACGATAACTCTTGGTATTTAGTCAAATGTAAACTATGTGGAGACAAAGGTACAGTGTCTAAAAATATATTTTTCGACTTCTGGTCTGGCACCAGAGAAGTAGGATGCACAAGAGAGAATCCGGTTACCACTAGGATGGAGGAGGCAGAGGCCAGGATAAGCAGAGCTGAAGATGACCTTGTTGATGGGTAGCAATCTCTGGTAGAGCTACAGAAGAAAAACAAAATATTGAAGCAAAAAGTAGACTATTTTGAACATTATTCATGACACAACATCATCCGCATAAATGTTGTCCTGGAATCTTTGAAACAGAATCAATGTTGTACTGAATGGCTGCTAGAGAAACTAGGTATACCTGTGGGGAACTATTCCCTAGCAATCAAAGGAATACACAATGTAGGTCCAGCTAGGACAAAACAAAATAACAATCCAAGGGCAATTACAGATATACCTGTAGCGCAGATTTTGAACTTTAATGATAAATAAATCCTGCTCAGAGCACACAAGGAGATGGAGGAGGTGCTACAGTATATGAATGAAAAAAAGATAAGGATTTTCCAAGATTATTCCATGACAGTATCCCAGAAAAGAAGAGAATTCATAAAGGTATGCCCAACCATATTCAAATAGAGAAGGAAGTTTGTTTTAACATACCCAGAAACCCATAAGATTTTCACAGATTCTGGTGTAAAGATTTTTACGTCCCATGACTCAGCAGATGAGTACTGTATGTGGAGAAGATCATCTCTAAATCTGGAGAAGCAGGTCGACTAAGGAAAGACCCCAATGATTATAGAAAGACCACTTGGAGGGACTCAGAAGACTGAAAACCAACCTACCTATAAGAGATGTGGAATCCAACTTCTGGATCTGCTGACAGGAGCTGAAAGAGAATTATAAAGAGTATCCTTATCACAATAATGTCTTTCCACATGCTTAATATACTACTAAATAAATAAATACACATTTACTGACTGAACTTGTCTCTCACACAAGGGATTCTAAGTGTCGGTTGATTTTAAGTGAAATAAAATTATTTGGCAGTGATTACCTTTTATGTAATATATTTGGTCCAAATTACCACAATACAGAATGAGTTTAAAAACTCAGTGTTACAGCACCAATCTTGGGAGGCAAAAGTCGAAATTTTACTCTAGAGGCAATTGAAATTCAATACAAGATCCCTTTCTTGATAGATCAGGGACACTAAAAGTGACCCCCAAAACAAATGTACAAACAAAGAATGTGCAATTTACAGTATAAGAGAAAAAATAGGGGTTATAGATTGCTGGAGAACTCTCAATCCAAGAGAAAAATAATATACCTTTTACACAAATGTTCAGAACACTTTCTCAACGATTCATAGTGTTCTAGTAAGTACACAACTCTTGAACAAGATTACTGATGCTCACATAAGTGATATAGTATCTCCAACCACGCACCAGTGTGAATAGATCTGGAACTTGACAATTCCAAAACTATCTCTCAAACAATTACAATTTCCCAAACTATTACGTCACTGCTTGGAATGTTTTCAAAATAACAAATGATATACATAAGGCATACCCATTATTATATTGGGAAACATCAGAAGTAGTAATGAGGGGGAATATTCTCTCATACTGTATGTCAATAGATCAAAAAAAAGAGTAACATGGAATGTATAACAAGCAAACAACTCAGCGCAGCTTATAAAATGTTTATGTCCATCCAGGACTACCACTAGGTGACTTAGGCAGCACATTTTAGAAGGCGGCGGTGGCAGCAGAGGAGGCGGCGAACAGCGGGCAGCAGCTGAAGAAGAGGACAAAGGAGGAGGACGGTGAGTGGCAGTGAGAAACGGCAGGAGCTAAGCAGGATGTCCGAGGAGTAGGACATCAGGCGGTGGCTGGAGAAGAGAACTGAGGACCACGGAAGTTAAGCATGGTGGCACAAGAGGATGGCTGAGAAGGAACATGTCGCAGTGGTCTGACCTGAAATTCTTCACTGACTTGGCTCAATATCTGACACATGAAAGAATTTAAGGGCATCACAGTGAAATCTGTAGAAATAAAACAAGCAATATATTCGGATGTTTATTTCACACTTGGATAATTCACTTAAAGTAATTCTGGGAGTAATAGAGAAACGTGGAACATTTGCAAGTTTTAAAATGAATGTAGAAACAATTGATCTAATATACATATCAACGAAAGAAGATTCCATGAATTCCAAAGATCAACTAATTAAAGTAACATTTACAGTAAAAAAATAGTTATTTGGTGATAATGCTAGAATCCAATATAGGCAAACTTTATGACATTTTTTTTTTTAACCAATAATGAAAAAGGTGAATCACAAATTATGTTCATGGGTGGATCTCCCACTGGTTCGGCGGCACGCGTCATCGCCGGCACTATAATCATGGCCTTAGTCCATGAAAGAACTATTAGATCTGGAATGGAAAGAGATTCCATTGGAAGTTAAAAACAATATTGTCCTGAGAGACACTACAGTGACTTGGGGAACTGTAAAGAAGAAATTAAAATGATCATACTCCATTTCAAGATACTTAACAATACAAACCAATTGTATATTTATCTCAGGATCTTTGCAGAACTAATTTCAAATATGGAAGAAAGAAGGAATTTCATGTTAAGATCACCTAATAGATAGAAAAACACAATCATTCATCCCATTCCCCGATCTCGTATCAAAAAGTGAAATTCTGCAAAATCCCATGTATTCTTATATGCAGATCTTGGACAATGTTAAGAAACTTCCCAATTATAATTCCTGTCTACTTCAAAACAATAAACTAGATAATTATTTTCATCAGATGTAACAATCAAGGTACACGGTATAGGACTTGTATAAACTAATAAGAGTTATGATCACAAAAATATACTGACACATACACTTGTGACATTGCAAAGGGATTTAACAGAAATTCAACACATAGGCCCTTATTCTGTAATGTGTGATAAGTACTGATGGCATGCTATCGCAGGAAAAGCCCCATTAAAGTCAATAGGGGTTTTCATGCAGTAACATATCATCTGCGCTTATCACACCTTACAGAAAAATGGAATCCTAAGGGTCAATAAATTAGTACTCAGAAACATGGAGAGAAATGCAAAAAGTATAAAATCACACACAGGGCATACACTGCATTCCATAGATATATCGGATATAGAGAGGAAGAAACAACGAAATGCCCCAGGTGTAAAGAACCAAAGGTAGATATTCAGCATTGTTTATGGACATGCTAATACACATGAACAGTATATCTACATTTTGCATAAGGTGTTGCTATATGTACAGGAAGTTCTGTAGCAGGGTTAATTAAGACAAAAAATAATTTGGTCTTATTATTTGCTAATATAGCAGCAGGGATAAATAATTAAAACCATACTACGAGAATAGTGAAAATAATTTTGGCAAGAACGTCTATAATGCTAAATTGGTTGTCATCAAATCCATTATCTATAGACATTATTTATTCATACATATTGATGTAGCAAGATTGACTGTCCACGAACGAGCAAACATATGCGGTGCTGGGGAAGGTGTCCAGCGCGATCCAGCTGCAGGGGTAAATGCTTCGGACTGTCCCCCCTGCAACATTAATCCTTCGGTGCTGTGACCGGGCACGGCAGCAGCAGCATGGTCACGGCACCGATGAATGGAATGGAACATATAGAGTCAAACTTCAATAAAGAAAAGAAAACAGACGGATTATTTTGACATTGGAGCTGGTTCATAGACTCTCTGCCTAAACAATCTAAGATACTGTAGACGTTGAAAAAAATCTTTGTCAAGACTACCTGTGATCTACATTGAAAACATTGGTGAGGCAATAGGTAGGAATACATTGAGGGAAGAGGATAGTTATATACAAATAATCTGGTTGGAAATAAGGCATAAATCTGAAAGTGTTTTCTATGTATGAAACATTAGCCCCATTGTTAGTTTAGGTCAGGTTGATGTTTTAATTTTTGTATTCACTGTTCATTCTTTTTTAGTTACCATGTTTTAATAGTTTATTAAATAGAAAAGGGGAGTACATTTTACTGGACTAAGTAGCTACATAGATTAATTCTTCAACAAATAATTTACCCTAATCTTGCCGTTTTTGAGACATACGGTATTTGTATGCAAAGAATGTCTGGTAAATATCTTTTGTAATTGCTGTATAGTTCCCTATACAGTATGAATATGTGAATGTATAAATGTTGTGATATCTGTAATGGAATCTTGATACTTTCACCAAATAAAACATATTTAATGTGGGGGGGGGGTTAGATGATCAATATAAGGACATAAATATGTTAGACCATGTTTTGCACAAACAATAACTTTTTGATTTGATTTGCATATACCATAATTGGTGGCTTATGTATAAGCACAATTCATGTGATTCTGGAAGACATAGAAGTAATTTAACTAATTACTGGAAATGGTTTATCTTGTCAACATTAGATTTGTGCTTCTACCGTACTGTACACACAGTAAAACAGGCACTACCATTCATGTTAGAATTGTAGAAAATCTTGAGAATGTTACATTTGGTTTAAGACTAGGATGATTGTAATGCTTTCTGACTTCCATATGTTTGATAGCACACAGGTAATGTATTTTGCTAACATTGATAGTATCTTCATTCTCTGGATTGCAGAGGGCCATTTAATCCTACATAAATTGAAGTGGTTTGCAATCTACTATTCAGTATCACATCCTTTACTTTGATAATAGCAAATGGAAATATAATGCAAACTGATACAACAATATATCACTAAGTGCTGCTCTTGTTAGTTAAACAGCCGTGGTGTTATACTTAAATGTAAGTCAACAACAAGCCATTGTACAGAACTATTAACCAATCTAAACCACAATTTAATTAGGAAACACTCTTTGTACTATAGAATGCACATACTAGAGTGATTTTTCATGCTCCAAGTCTAGCAATACTTCCATTAACAACATTTAGGTTGTTAATGAACTCAATATAAACACAACTATTTTTTAGAGTGGAAAATATTTAAAGCGGCTCTGATATTGGGCAGTATGCAGGACGTGCATGCTTAAAGGACATGTGAACATGGAGTGCTGTTGTAATAGGCCAGTGGAGCCCAAAATTTTCAGTCTGTGCCCCCTGCCTGCTCTCATCACGTGACCCGAGACGTCATTTGATGCTGCGTTGCCATGGCGACGTGTCGCCCAAAGCCAAGGTAAGGGAATTTAGAGAGGCTTCGCGCAGTCCCCTGGCATTTAATGTAAATGCTTTGGGGGAGAGGGCGGGGCCCCAGTAACCGTAAATCTTTTGGCAAATCTCATGCCCCCCCAGTTTGTGCACCCCTGTAATAGGCAATGGGGGATATGCATCAAGATGATACAAATTGCTTCATGATGCACACATGTTGATTTAATAAATGTCATTATCCCAATACAATGCTTATACAGTAGGATTTTTTTGTTATAGCTCAAAGCTAATATGTATTAACAGATATACAATATGATATATTAACAGTATTAATATAATTGATGATTTTTTTTAACTATTATTAGTTCTTGCTGTGACACGTGGCCTTAGTCCAATCAACTGAACTGAATTCAAGTCAAAAAGGAGCTAACAAGCATTTGTATGTGGGCTAAACCTTAACTATTTTTTTCTGCTTTTGTCTGCTTCACATTTGTTGAAATTGGTTTTATTAACTTGACACAACATGAAAACCTGCCATGTATTTTTAGTGGAAAAAGGAGACCTCAGTCAGATAACTTGAAACAGATTATTGTAGCAGATGTTAGTGCCCCCATTAACGCACTGCCTTGCACTAAAGCTGATGCGACAATTGACCCTAAATGTAACACCACTAAAACAAATAGTAATGCGCCTATAATATCCTTAACCTACACATTTTTTTTGGCCTCCGCTCCCGATCTGCCAACCGATCCTGATACTGGATGAAAGATCTACACTAGATTCCTGTATACGACTTTTAATGGGACTTTTGGTGAGAAATACATGTTGTGTCCATAGGTTTTTGTAGCTTAGAACCGAGATGTACCCTGTCCCTTTAAAAGTTGAATTGGTATAATTTAGCCGACTTTTCTACCCTGCATCTTGATGGAGACCTCACTTCTCTCCAGGGTGGCTCGGGTGAGGACGTCTCTTCAGTCTGGTGAGTAAAACTTGTTTTTAATCCTATTTTTTCTAGGAAACTTGCCCCTTCGTCCAGGTTCTTTATTGTGAAGGCTCTGCCACTCTTCAAAACCAACAGCCCAAAGGGAAACGTCCACCGGTACCGCACTCCATTTTCTTGTAGCTGTTTGGTGATGGGTTGTAGATTACGACGGCTTCCCAACGTAATGGGTGAAATATCCTGGTAAATCTGCATGGATATTCCCTCAAAAGTCATAGATCTGGTGTTCCTGGTAATTTGGCATAGGGAATCTTTGATTATGATGAAGTCTTTAGAGGATCATCCAGTTGGGCCTTGCACGGAAGGCCCTGTGGCATCTATCAAGATGTAACTCTGCCTCAGAGAGGTCTGATATCAGCCATCTTGATATAAATCATTCTAAATATGTTATTGATTCAGGTACCCCTCGAATCCTAACATTATTCCTTCTGACGCGGTTTTCAGAATCTTCTTGTCTCTTCGCAATATCCATTACCTGTTTCTTAAGGTCACAATCAAGCAGTGCGTCGGAGCAAGACGGCCACTGCGACTCACCTCCCGGCACCGTGTCTCCTCCACCGGTTCCGGGGGGAAGAACGAGCAGGCCGAACTCCGGCAGCCAAAGCAAAATGGCTGCTCCGCTTCTATCAGTTCCTCTGGCTCCCCACACACGTTTTGCAGGTGTACAGGCAGGCCTACTCCTGTGGCCCCTTCAGGGTGTTCACAGGGACAAGATGACCGCCCTCAGCACCAGCGCTGTTTCTGCCGCTTCACTTCCCAGCAGGCCCGTGGGGTTCCAATTACTGCCGGGTTGGTGTCAGCTCGACCCCTGCGCAATCTCTGCCCTCCAATGACCTTTCACGGATGGGGCCTCTTGATCCAGATAAGTACCTGGGATTTGCCCGTGATCAGTTTGTTTCATGTCTATGTGTAGGCTCCAGCTATTCTGCAGCTTATTATAAGGTATTGTTATTGATGTTTGTGTTTGTTCTGCCTTATAAGTGCTTTATTTTTCTCTTATCTACGGGCTAGAGCTGAGGTGCGTCCTCTCTACTCTGTGTCCTGGCCACGCCCCTCAACCAACATTTTTTACGCAATGCATCACATCATCATGGAGCAGTAAGGTCTACTACATCTGTACATCCTATTATCAAATGTCATGCACAGTATATGTCAGGTATATTTATATACCTGTGTTATGTGTAATTACAACCTCAGAATATGAATTTTTGTATAACGCAAATAATGAGAGGAATGTTGAGAGTTACTTAATAATATGTTGTCATACAGTGCTATACATAGTAGAACTTAAAGACATGACAAATCTGTGGCTCAAAAGCTTGCAATCTAATGTTTGTTGCTCAAGAGATTCCAAATAAATTCTCCCACTTCGAAGCTTTACTACAAGCCTACTGTTTATCTCAAAAATGTTATATTGGTTAATTAATCTATTCAAAATATTCAATTGGATTTTGTACCATCAATGGCTTTATTCATACTATATATAATTAACTTTCCATTACTATTCCACCATATTTTGACTCCTACTGATCTTGCAAGTTTTCCTCTATATACCATTAGTTAATCAATACAAAAGAACTACTTTATATTCTCTAGGTTTGGAGAATGCTATTGTCTAAGATGCAAGGGCCTACAAATTATTTATCAATATAACTGTACAATATGACACTAGCAAAAGAGACAAGAGATAGCAGTCTAATATAATGACATTTAGAAAGTGAAATATCCTAACAATGAAGCAGATATTGTTTAATGGGCTCTCCAAATCCTTTAAAGTAAAGCATGTGAAAAATGTTATGTTCTGCATTAGAGTTAATTCTCACATATTCAAGCTAAAGCAAGTAGAATTATGTGTGGGAGGAAAATCTGTTTTCTGTAAAGGGTTTCTCCCATGCAATCTGAAACCCAATTAATTAAATACTTCATTGCTGCAAAAACCTTGAGATCATTTGAAAGTTAAAGTTATTGTTTTGTGTTTTTGCTTTAACATGCATGGTAGCATGCTTCAGTAGTTAGAACGCATGTAGCAGAACATTAATATAATTTCAACAAGGTAAATACTGATATATTTGGTGACATTGTATCATTATAGAATAGTACCTGGGAAATATGCAAATAATGTAAATCATTTGACTGATGTTTACATATTTTTTATTTGCATATTTCCCATGTATCTCAAGTATATAACCAAATACTATTTGTGCAAATTATAGTTTTATCTATTTTGAGGTACAGTATACAAGCATATGGCCTCACTCTATTTACTCAGAAAAATAAAATTACCACTGTAGAGTAGGGTAGGACCCTTAAAATGTAAAATGTTGAATACGAGTAATATTCCACAATAAAGATGTATTTATTGGAACCTTGCATGTACTGAGGGTTTACTAGTACTGGGTCCTGTGAAATTTGTATCATTTTCTCTTTCTTCCTAGAAAGTCTAAAAAATTAAAAAGAAAAGCGGTAAGGGCCACCAACAGATATCACTGGGCCATGGACAAATGCAAGAGTATGGTCCATAGTCTTTGCATTTGAGTACAAATAACCCTGTCCATCAGTCACAATAATGCCCATTTATATGAACTGACATGTGGCTCCTTGTTATTAAAGCAGTGGCCTCAGACCTTCATTAGAGAAAAAAAGACACTTGGGTATTAACCCGTTGAGTACCGAGTCTCCTGAACCGCAGCACTATTGAGTCTGCATTAGTCCCATAGATCTTGGAGCTGACACCACTGATAAGTAAGCTATACAATCATTAGTGAGGAAAGCAGTGGTGATGCAGGCAGTGGGCTGGTCAATCCATAGAGATACAGCGGAGCCTCTTCAAAGAAAAGACCCCACAGTAAATCACAGTGCGGTGCCAAGTAGCCTCACAACTGCCTAAAACATGACTGCATATATACTTGTGTACTCACGACACCCGTTCTGCACTGTAGCTACAAGAACGCTCCGGTGGCCATCTCTGTTCCTCGTGGTGTCGGCGTGCTCCTATCCGGATATGACGTGTAAGAGGGAGGATCTGGTAACCGCGGTCACAGCACTCCACACAACCAACGCTTGGAAAATTCAAAATTTTGAATTTTCCAAGCGTTGGTTGTGTGGAGTGCTGTGACCGCGGTTACCAGATCCTCCCTCTTCATTAGAGAAACCCTATTGTTCGCATGATATTCTATAACTTCCTTCACAAATGCATTAAGATCTCTAACAATTAGTTTGTTGCGATATCGAGTTGGCTTACTTTTCACTCCTTTTAGGTATGTCTTAGATATATAATTCCCAAACACCACAAAACAAAAGCAAAACCTACATTGATTGCTATCTCCTTGTTCCACTGACTACTCTGGTATCATTCTTTCCTCATGCACTCATTATACAATAGTTACCCCTTACACATAATTCATAGCAATTATCTTATTTACTTCCACGGCGCTGGCTTGCAATACCCTATTTGTCTACAAAGTATTAAATGAACTGAACAAGCTCTTAGAGAACAAATAATTTGTATGTTCCACTTATCAAATGTCTTTAAGCCGGTATTACTCAGTCTTTAACATTTAGTTTTTTAGGTGTATGTTAAAGGCAGTAATTATGCACCTCTAGCAACATTTTGTTAATTGTCACCCACAGTTACAGTATTTACAATTGAATGACAAAACTGCATTTTACCAGATGCTAAGGAGCTGGCATATGGGATACAGTAACTCAGAAACTTTTCAATATGACTAATTGAAACAAATGAATCTGGTCAAGTATCAGAAAACTTCAAACTAATCTACAGTACCGCCCAATAATCAGCCTCTGGGATGTAATAATATACATGCAGTTTTAATTTGATGGAATCTACTTCCAACCAAATAGAAGGGATCTTAAAGTTGCTAATACACATTCAGTATAAAGGGTCTTTAGTGTGTGTGGGATTCCCACTCATTTTCTAGAATCTAGATAATATTGGTTTTGTCTCAGGACTGCTTTTATAAATTGAAACTGGGCTTGCATGGGGTCTAACTGATATTATCTAAAAAGATTTTAACATACTATATAGAATAATATTTTAGAACACAAACTAACAAATGCTGACATTACTAATGCATGAATCAAATAATTGTACTTATTGTATACAGTAAAAATCTGAGTTTTTTTTTTTAGAATCTGATAAATAAATGTAAAAGAGAAGGATCTTCAACCCAGCATTGCGAGATTGGCATGAAAAACAGAACACTGAATGGGTTAAATATGCAAGAGTGTTTCTAAGGAAACCCTTAATGTGATAAAAAAAGGGATTATTTATAGACACACTAAAAACAATTCAATATTATAGCCTAGTGGTGGGGATCTTTTTCGCTCTAAGTCTGAGGCCTAAATCTATTAATATAATTTTAACTTACAGTAAGTTAACATCACGTTAAGAGTAGCAATGTATACGTAAAGGACAATAACATAATGTTAAATCATGATTTCTCCCATAAAGAGCATAGCTCTATAATGAACGTTACTGAAAATGGCACACAACTGAGGCATTATGATATCTACTCCAATGCACAAAAGTCTGTTAAGCTGAAAATGAGAATTTAGCGTTATGTTAGTTAAATCATAGCTAAACTTGCCATTACTAACATCCAGCCCATGAAATAGGGCTTTTGCAGTGTCTGGATGGCTGTAGCGTCACAGTTAAACATGATATAAATAACAGCGTTATTTTCTGGTGTTATTTCCCTCTTCACTCCAGCAAAAGATCTATTTAGGGTTCTATCAGAATTAAGCTAAGATATACTTAATATCACGATTTGGAATATAATGTATTGTTAAGCCTATACTAATGAGATGTGGTTCAGATGTGGTGTTTGCATATAATTAGTTTTGAGGACACCATAACTCAGCAAACATAACGTCTGATCTTGTTTTAGGTAATGTCACATTACAGCAGGGTACCTGATTTAACAAGGTTTAGTGAATCCGGGTCTTTATCAGCTGTGTGTGCCTGTGATGTCCACAAGAATCCAAAGTCTCATAATATTTTCAGCATTGGCAAAACTACATATTTGATATTGAGGGAACATAACAATAGCTTTCCCTGATAAAATCTGTGACATGGTCAGTTCATCAAAGTGGAAGTGACAATATAATGAATTTCATCATATGGTGATTATCTTTAATGAATGCTGACAATTGCTAACAACTATCACAGTGTTGTGAAAATATACCTCATTTTTATTTTTACAATTTGGAACCAACATGCCTAGCCTTTATGACATCATCATTATGCAACCAGCCTTAACCACTAGTAAAAGCTTCCATGAAAAAGCATAATACTGTCATGTTTTGTTTAGTTATTTTATGTCAAAACATATTAGTGATACATTTCTCATTGGGACTTTAAAAGGATTTTTACTCTATATATTCCATGAATTCCCTCTGCAGTAGCATCAAATGCAAATCTGTTTCTTCTAACATTACCTTCCAGCTCAACAAGAATCTTTTGATAAGTCAGATACGGCTAAGTTGTCAAGAGGGCAACATTTGATCATTCACATCAGCAGTCAAAAGTATTTTCTAAAAATATAGGCAATCTAGGCAAAGACCTTAGCAGGGGAATGATCTCTACGGCCTCTAGAATAACTGCGTATGGTGTATGCAGTAAATAGAAATGCAGGTGGCACACATTCTATCGAATACCTTATCCGACCCCACATAATGCAGTCCACTGGACGCATTATCCAATGTCGGAACCGCTTATCCTACTGTATGCTCACTACCGCGGATTAACATGGACTGGCAATCCGATGGTCCGTTATCTCTTGGCGGTTTGCGGTGTGCATTATGTCAGAAAAGCGAGGACCGACTGTCATACCCTTTTTTTTTATTTATTGGGACACATTCTATGTAAAGCCTCTTTGAAATGTAATTCATCCAGAAGGTATTATAGGGAGATGCAGATTTACAGAGGACATCAATGTATACATGTAAAAGCAATATAGTGATATCATAAAATAAGCTACCTTAGGAGCAGTGGCAACATTACCATATTTGCAGCCGATTTGCCTGCATCCAGGCCCACCACCGTAAGGGGCCCATCCTCAATGTGCCACAATGCTATTCCTGCACTTGTTTTTGCTATTTCTAAAGGCCCTCCTCTCTCCACACCCCTTCACTGAGCCTTATCAGTGATGCGAGGCCTGACACAGCGGTGGGAGCCCACACAGGTGGTCCCAACAAGGATTATCAATGCTGGATGTCCGATGAGGAAGCATGAACACCCGGCAGCGCGACCGCAGCAGAACTACACAATCTCTGTAGCCTATCCACAGCTTTAAGCTTTTATTAGCTCTGGCTCCAGAGACAGTAACGCTTGTTACACCTGTATGCTCCGGTGCAGACAATACATTCCAAGTGTATTATCAGGGAGAAATAATTGACCAAACAAAAGACAGGGGGTGCCCAATGCTACATCCAATTGACAAAACATATAAAGTAATAAGTATAAAGTTTAAATACTTCAATGATAATAATATTTACTTGGTTATTTAGTTAAACCCTTTGGCCAAAGCGTCATAAGCCTGCATACCACATAAAGGTAAACCAAAATTAATGCAGGTCCTAACACTAAACTGTGAACCCTTCCTTTTACCTCTGTATGAGAGGAACAACTACAGTGAGTCCTGTCCATTCAGCAAAATGCTAGAACCTCTAAAGTTAAAAAGGTGGGAGGGGTGAGCTCTGGGAGGAGAGGCCACCTACCTCCAAGCGACTATTGCCAGTCAGGAACTAAATTAACACACACATTCCCAGCACGCTCTAACTCCAACACCAACCACATTTTATATATATATGTATATATATGTATATATATATGTATGTATATATATATATATATATATATATATATATATAAAAGAAAAGGGAAGAAAAAACTGCTGCGCTAACTAGGATACCAGACAAACATATAATTACAAATATAATATTATTGTTTAATTGTTTAACCAGATGGAAACACTGAATAATAAGTGAGTTAAGGACAAAACAACAGCACACAACAAGGACAAGGGGAAAGGGAAAAAAGGAGGGGAGGGGGAGGTAGGAAAAAACGAGCCCTAAGCACGAGGTTTTTAGAGCATCGAAGAAATATAATCAATGGGTGTCTAACACACAATCTCTCCCGCCACTATTGTAATGAACATTCGAAAGATCCTAGGTCCTTACGAGTTATGGGCATTGAGTTCATTCCCCCTACATTTATGGGTGGTGATCGTTTCAAAAGATTGTGTATGAGGGAGACCTATTGGATGTATATTCTAGATACTTTGCACCCAAGTGGACATAATGATCACATAGACATTAGCACCATAGTGTGATCACTCCAGGTGGGTGATCCTTCGGAGGTCTGGTTTGAGTGCTTCGGCACTCCCTCTGAACTATGGTGACATGTCAACTCTCTAAAATATTCATCCTTCACAGAATTTTTTGAGGAATTTTTTGAGGCATTTATTGCATTGCATTCCATTATGGCTATATATATTCCCAATAATGCATTGTACTGCGGATGTGTCTGTTTGAGTCCAGAACAGGTCTCAACATATATGTTTACATTTTTATACATTTTACACGTCATTACCAATAGAGGTTATACATTCATTCATATCATTAACTTCACATTTATATTTCATTATTAAAATATTTGGATAATCACCTACACATACACATTATCCAATCACTTTAATATCTATTCTTTATATTAATATATTTTATCATTACAATTTTTCCATTTCACTTTATCAATACATCACAAACACATTATTATTTAATATCACATATATTATACACCATTTATACATAGTCACTTCATCACTTCATTGCTAGCCTTTCTGAGCATTCTTCTGTTCTTGCTTAAACCATCTTCTTTGCTCCACCTCTGACTCCAATTGCAATCAATCACAGATGGATCATTCAACAGGTATTATACCATGCCCTAAGACCTGATTTGTTTAATTTATGTAGCACATTGTTTGCTGAACATACTATAAAGGGGTTAATTGATGGTATTCAGTTTTGATAGTATTCTCCAATTCTTGGGATCTCTCAATTAAATCTTGTTCCAAATTGCCAATCATGTTTTGTGAATAGAATCACAACTAATTGTCATCTATTGTCATGAAGTATGGTTAACTCTATCCAACTAGTAAGTACTTGGTAATTCAATTAGTAGCCACACATCTATATGGCACTACATGTTGATTTAATACATTTATCAATTATCTCTATTGCACAAATAGGTAGTTTCAGTACAATATTCATTTTTTCTACCCATATATATTTGTTAACATCTTATGAGCTATAAAATTCTCCAATAGTACAGTGTGGTCCTTAGAACTTGTCCATTGTGATCAGTGTAGTATTAGTAATTGTACCAATGGACTAGTTTAAAGTGTTTTATTAATGTTGTAATTGATTAATTGTTTTTAATTATGTTTGCAAATGAACCTCACTATAAATACTGTGGGGATACAACCAATGGGTATCCCCTGAAGAAGTCATCATCGATGACGAAACGCGTAGGGCGTGGCTAGAGCAGAGCAGACATTTGTCCCACTGAGAGCAGACTGAGAGGAACGCAGCTTGTGGGAGGCTCAGCAAAGCAGATCAGTGGACACATCGTTTGGCTTGATTGGTGGTGCAGCAGCTAGAGGCAGTCAGGAGAGGCCTCGGTTTCCTGGAGGGACTTCCGTTTTGTGCGGGACACCAGACCGGGTGAGCGTCACTTCCGGTAGAAGGAGACCGCGCACGAGAGGACACCATTACAGGCTCGAACGGCACCACTGGCTTATGAGGGCCAATCTCATAACTGCTTTCAAATAACGCTTTACTTGTGAGTGGGCATTTGTCTGGTTTTAAATGTTCCATAAAATTATTGTTAAACTTTAATGCACTAGGTGTGCGCCTGTTTTCTTTTCTTTTTTCTTTCATAGGTATTCCTAGGGAGTTGTGATCCCTTATAAACGGGCTGCCTATACCTGGATGCATTCACTTGGAACAGGACTCTGTGACTTTTAAGGTTTTTTAAAAGTTTTTTGGAAAAAAGTTTTTATTTTCATTTTTTCATATTTTTTATATTTTTTATTTTATTCTAGATATTTTTTGTATTACAACATAAAAAATTTTTTTTTCCAGAAGCATTTTTTAACAATTTTGTTATGTACACTTTGTATTAAAGTTATTACACATTTTATCTTAGAATCACATAGGGTTTTTTAATTATATTATTTCACTTTAGCCACCCCATAGGTTGTATCAACGCAGTTGGCTACTTATTCACAGTTAGGCAGGTTGTTGCATTAGGCGCTCCTTTATTATTTCTGTTTTGTTTTGATATATATATATATATATATATATATATATAAAAGAAAAGGGAAGAAAAAACTGCTGCGCTAACTAGGATACCAGACAAACATATAATTACAAATATAATATTATTGTTTAATTGTTTAACCAGATGGAAACACTGAATAATAAGTGAGTTAAGGACAAAACAACAGCACACAACAAGGACAAGGGGAAAGGGAAAAAAGGAGGGGAGGGGGAGGTAGGAAAAAACGAGCCCCAAAAAGAAAAAAATGTATATAAAATAAAAATAAACATAAAAATGAAAATGTCTGTAATCCTTCCCTACGCGTTTCGTCGCTGCATGCGACTTCCTCAGGATCTAGCCTTTATTTACTTTGCATAGTGTAAGTGTCCGTGATCTATCAGCACATATTATTATTATTAAAATACAGTATTATGCTATGGAAGCCGCGCTGCCTTCTTTTCGTTATATATATATATATATATATATATATATATATATATATATATATATATATATATATTAATGTGTGTTAATTTAGAAATAATTGACCACAAAATAAATAACAATTCCCTGCAGTAGTTAAAAACTGTGAAATAGTGGCAAGTTTCCATCACCCTTTGGATCATAACTGAATGGATGCTGGATAACAATAACTTTTCTAAATATGGAATGCTACTTTGTGATATTTTCTGGTCCAAATGATCAAACTAATTAGTAAAAGGATACAGGCAAATGATGCTGTTCATTTCTCAGAACTTTGCATAATTCCCCTATGATTTGAAAGGCAATTACATTATCAGTTTCTTCTCATTATTAATCATTTGAAATCATTCTAATTTTAGTTCATATTACACTTAGGATTCAAGCATATTTTTCACCTTCAATCTTTGCAAACTTTGTTTAACTCTTATGGAGGAAAAAAAAATAGGTAAACATGCATATTTGCTAAATAATCTTATTGCAACTAGGCAGTTTATACTGGTTTTTATATCTGAAATTCTCTGCAGAAATTGGGTATATTTTTTTTAGGAGAAAACCAAGAGATTAGGATAATTGAAAATGAAGATTTTTATGAAAACAATCAAAATGAGAAAATAAAGTATTATAGTAATCCGACAAGTTATCTGTCAGTCACTGTAAACAATATAATGTAGTCAGAAAAGTTCATGTTACTTCACTCGTCAACTTGAATATTGGTCTACATTTGAATTTAGGATACATCAGGCATTGTTGGTTACAGCAGTCATAATAAGGCTATGGTATTATCATCTTCATTATTATTTATATAATGTATAAGATCAAATTCAAATATGTTGTTACTCTCAGACAAAGTTCCAGATCCTCTTTATTTTCTCCTTTGAGCAGACTAAATGAATATCTGGGTGGGTTTACAAAAGCAAATGCATATATCAAACATTTGAACAATCAGGAATTGTATTAACTCTTTGAAGATTCGGCACATAGCAAGCTTTGTTTAGTAGTGTTTAGTAGTGTGCGAACTTGCCAAAATTTGGTTCGCCAATGTTTTATTTTATTTTTACTTTCATTTTGTTTTGTTTTTCAATTGTGAAAACATTTGCTCAATCTTTTTACCTCCAAAATGTTGGGTGACATGCTGAATTAAACCAGACTCTCTATGGGTCGCATTTATCAAGTGTTGGTACGTGTTATTCAACCTGTTGCTGCATTAACTCCCATTGAAGTCTAGGGAAATTAATGACAGGAATGGGTCCTATAACTGTACAGGCACTTGATAAATGTGCTCCTTTGAGAGAGCAGGTCCCCATTTATGTATATACCTTCAAATAGAGTCACTTATATTTCAAGTGTAGAGATACCTGTAAACACACCTGAGATACCTCAACAAACTCTCTCTTTCTCCATATATCAGGGTGTGGGATAGAGGGAGAAAAGTCCTATTGAGTATTCACTCATATACCGCAAAACAGAGTCATTTATATTTCCCAGGAGAAATGTGGAGACCTACCTATGAACACACCTGGTTCAAAGTTATCATGTGTGTTCACAGATATACAGTGGTGTGAAAAAGAAAATACACCCTCTTTGAATTCTATGGTTTTACATACAGTATCAGGACATAATAACAATAATCTGTTCCTTAGCAGGTCTTAAAATTAGGTAAATACAACCTCAGATGAACAACAACACATGACATATTACACCTTGTCATGATTTATTTAACAAAAATAAAGCCAAAATGTAGAAGCCATGTGTGAAAAACTAAGTACACCCTTACTGCTTCCTTAGGAATTAAGATGCTAAGTAGCAGACAGGTGCTGCTAATCAAATGCCCTTGATTAATTGATCATCAGCAAGTGTGACCACCTCTATAAAAGCCGAAGTTTTAGCAGTTTGCTGGTCTGCAGCATTCAGGTGTGTGTTAACACAATGCCAAGAAGGAAACATCAGCAATGATCTTAGAGAAGCAATTGTTGCTGCCCATCAATATGGGAAGGGTTATAAGGCCATTTCCAAACAATTTAATGTCCGTCATTCTACAGTGAGAAAGATTATTAAAAAGTGGAAAGCATTCAAGGCACTTGCCAATCTTCCCAGGAGTGCACGTTCCAGCAAATTCACCCCAAGTTCAGACCGTGCAATGCTCAGAGAAATTGCAAAAAACCCAAGAGTTACTTCTACGACTCTAAAGGCCTCAGTTAACATGTTAAATGTTAAAGTTCATGACAGTACAATTAGAAAAAGACTGAACAACATAGTTACATAGTAGATAAGGTTGAAAAAAAGACGCACGTGCATCAAGTTCAACCTATGCTCTATTTAGGCCTGGGACATAGTGGACTTGAAGCTCGCTAAGGCGTGCTCCTGCTCTGCCTCGCCTGCTGAAAATGGTTCTTTTCCTGTCCTTGCAGGTGAGGCAGTGAGCGCGCTCAGGGGGCGGGGCGGAGGCGGAGCGGAGGCGTGCCAGGAGGTGGAGCGGCAAATTTCAAACTTGGGTGTCTGTTCCAAGTTTCTCAGCCTCTGCACGCATTAGCACGCATGCGGAGGGGGAAACTATAGCCGCGCTGATGACAGATGCAGGGGCTTTGTGCATCTGCTCAGCGCGGCTCAGCCCACCTCAGCGAGCTTCAACTCACTATGTCCCAGGTCTTAGACAACAGATACTGTATCCTATATCTATACTTACTTATTGATCCAGAGGAAGGCATACAAAAAACCCCATTAAGGGGAAAAATAAATTCCTTCCTGACTCCAAGAATTGGCAATCGGATTAATCCCTGGACCAACATTCTTCCCATGTTTACTTATTTGGTATATCCCTGTATACCATTCCTTTCTCAAAAGATGTCCAACCTTTTTTTGGACAAATCTATTGCATCTGCCATCACAGTCTTCATGGTTTGTTTGGAAGGGTTGCCAGGAGAAAGCCTCATCTCTCTAAAAAGAACATGGCAGCACGGCTTAGGTTTGCAAAGTTGCATCTGAACAAACCACAAGATTTCTGGAACAATGTCCTTTGGACAGACGAGACCAAAGTGGAGATATTTGGCCATAATGCACAGTGCCATGTTTAGTGAAAACCAAATACAGCATATCAGCATAAACACCTCATACCAACTGTCAAGCACGGTGGTGGAGGGGTGATGATTTGGGCTTGTTTTGCAGCCACAGGACCTGGGACCCTTGCAGTCATTGAGTCGACCATGAACTCCTCTGTATACCAACGTATTCTAGAGTCAAATGTGAGGCCATCTGTCAGACAGCTGAAGCTTTGCCGAAATTGAGTCATGCAACAGGACAATGATCCCAAGCACACCAGCAAATCTACAGCAGAATGGTTGAAAAAGAAAAGAATCAAGGTGTTGCAATGGCCCAGTCAAAGTCTAGACCTCAACCCGATTGAAATGCTGTGGCTGTACCTTAAGAGAGCTCTGCATAAACAAATGCCCACAAACCTCAATGAACTGAAGCAACGTTGTAAAGAAGAGTGGGCCAAAATTCCTCCACAACGATGTGAGACTGATAAAGTCATACAGAAAACGATTACTTTAAGTTATTGCTGCTAAAGGTGGTTCTACAAGCTATTTAATCATAAGTTATACTTAATTTTTGACACATGGCTTCTGCATTATGGCTTTATTTTTGTTAATAAATCATGACACAGTGTAATATGTCATGTGTTGTTGTTCATCTGAGGTAGTATTTACCTAATTTTTAGATCTGCTAAGGAACAGATGATTGTTATTATGTCCTGATATGTAAAACCATAGAATTCAAAGAGGGTGTACTCTATTTTTCACACCACTATATATATAAAATTAATATTTTGAGGCATATAAGCAAATACTGTAGGTACTATACGCTAAATGTGTCCTTGTTTAGTCAAACAGTTCTCATATTAAAGAAATGTAAAGGAATAATTACGACAGAAAAAAATATGTTAACAGCACAGTATCTTACTTAAACTTTTGAATAGAGTGTAAAGAGGTACCCCAAGTCAATTTCAGAAACCTCTGTCAGCACATATCATTGTGACTCCAATTTGTCACTAATTAAACTGCATAACTTAAGGGATCACATGAAACTGCTTATTTTCCTCTACTGTAGCTGGCACTATTTCAAACTGTGCTGACCATCATACATTTGAGCCTAGGCTCAAAAGTCTTGCAAAACGTACAACCTTAATTTCCAAGTCATTATTTCTTACCTGATTGGTCCCAAGAGCCTATCAACAAAGATGCAGGATGCATTACAAATGAGAATCTGGTCTCGCTTTAGCAAATGACAAAATCTCACTAGAACATGGTAGCCGTGCATTATGTCTACCATCTGTGAACTAAAACAACCATGTCATGTGCATTAGTTAGCATTGTATTAAAGTGTTTTTGTAAACAGGAATTTAAGGTGTATTTATGTGTATCTGCAGTTGTTAAAACAGTAATCTCACTAACCTGAGAAGAGGGGTTCCTGGAAAAAGAGATAAGATATCCCGTTCTTACTACTGGAAGTCCACAACTTTAGGAACATTTTATTATCAAGAACTGGTTGTGTGCAATGTCATAACAATGAGACAATGACTATTGGAAACACTGCCATGTGTTGCAGCATTCACCTGATTCGTTGTTTTTTGTTGCAAACATTCCAAGCAAGTGCCCACACTTTGCTATTGAGCATCTTCTTGGTGGCTCCATGTGGTAAGGAAGGATCTGTGCTGTGCAGTTCTGCTTCATCTAAGTAAGCTGCAAAAAGTAAATGACAAGTATGTAAGAGGATGCTTTACATGTGTTATAATTACCAATAGAACAAGTTGATTGCCCACAATAGAACTACAATATACTGTATGTGCTTAATATTATTAGCTAACTCCATTCCCCAAAGATACCTTAATTAGGCTCCCTGGAATGAAATATGATGGCTGCTTACATCCTCTTTAATGATGATGAAGGTGAAAAACGTATACCACACCTGTAGTTTTCCCAGGTCAAAGTCACGCACAATAAGTGGGTACACTGTAGGGCACAGTATACTCACACTGTGATTAACATGGCAATCCCTAATAGGAAAACCCTGAAGACAAGATAATAATATTTATATATATTCTTTAAATAATTAAACAAATAAGTGTTTGTATACACTGCTTTTAATGTCATGTAACCATTTGTATTTGAGTTTTAAGAAAAATTGTACCTGCAAATGTGCAAAATTGTATTACAAATAGCTAAAGTATCAGATTGAATCTGCTGAGTTTCCATAGCAACGCTACATAGATAATTGCTGTTCTCTCATAAATGTTGCTTTTTATGAGCATTGCCAACAGGCTCTGGTATTTTAGTTAATAACAGGTTAAATGAACCATGCAAAACAGTTACACCTAATTGGTAGCTGTATTTTCAAAATGCATCCTTTAATGGAATATAATCTTAAAAATAAGGTAACTGAGTTGTACAAATAATGCACAACTTTGAATGCATATTAAGGATTGTCACAATCTCTCTCCTGTCAGTAAGTCACATGACATTGTATTTTACTTTCTTTTAAAGACACTCAAAATTGGATAATACAGGTACCATCAAAGTTAACAATAATAATTTATCTTGCAAACTATTTTGAATATAGTAAATTCTATTGCACAATTTCTACGCCTTAAAGATGCAGTCCATGAAACTACTGTAAAATATCATCTTTCGTCCTTTGAATGCCCCCCCAATGACATTGGGTCCGTCATAATAAATTACACTCTAGGGGGCCTTATGACACTGTCCCAAAGTAAGTAATAATTGATTCATTTCTAGTTGAGGTCCCGATCACAGTTTTCAGTGAGCTAAGAGTGAGTTCGAAATAGAAGAGGAAAAGTTTCCTGCTGCAGTGTAGATAGCAGTCATGTGATCACTATGCAAGCTCACAACCCTTCCATCACCCAAAGAGTTAAGTAGACCTCAACCTCAAGATGGCTGTTGCTTTACACATGGTCCATATGTATGTGTCTGTGCCAACCACAGCATGGCCAACATAGCTCACTAAACCCTCCCATGCGACAGGACCACTGTCAGGGAGGAGGCAAGGGAGGAAACCCTGCTACATAAGTATAATGATACAGTATATGGCATATAGATAATACTAATTACGATTTTATAAATGCTTTGGTGGAGATGTCTCAAGGTATTTTTGGAGCAGATGAAAATCTATCTACACTCTACAGTATGTCCGCCAATACATCAAAACTACATATCGGCAATATTGAGTCTCTTTACATCAACACTATGGAATTTGGTAATTGTAAATATGAAGAATTACGTGCTGCATATAATATAACGAGATATACCAGTCGTCAGGTGCATTTAATTCCCTTCTTTTTTCTTTGTGCCAAAAGGTGACCATTTTAAGGTGATTCAAACTTTCTGGCCAACAATCATAGACTTTTTATTTGCAACTTTCTAACATTTGACACAATTGGGAGCATGAAATGGTGCAGTGCATTCAATCAAAGTTTTCTTCACATCGCTACATCTGCTCTTATGCATCCTAATCTGTATCCAAGTAGACTTCAAAAAATGTATCAAGAGGACAGAGAAACAAAGATTTCAGTACCCGGCAATCTGTCTCAGAACATTATAACTTCTTGTAATATTTCAAGACATAGTGCTGCTGGCATAAACTGAACAAATATCTTTTAAATGGGCATGAATGTCTTTATTTTTAGTTGCACTTTTTGTTAATAAACTGCAGCATAATAACAGATTTTTTTTGCCATTAGCAAACTCAGCCGAAGGCACAGAATAGAAAAGAGCCAGTGAGGGCAAAGTAATAACAGATGAATATAAGCTGACTGGTTGCAAGAGCCTGTAAAAGTAATAATATTCTAAAACTAGAGTTGCATTGAAACTAATTAAGAATTATTCAGCTGACAAATAAAGTGTCCTTGAGTTCTTTGTAAATGCAATGCTTACTTTTATTTTCAGATGTGTAACATACTTTGAAAGGTGACACAAACCCTCTACTGTACAAATAATAAAGCAAAGAAAACCATTCATATTTTTGCCTGTCTCCACAAGTCCACAACACGTTTTCTTTTAGTCACCATCTGTTTTTTTTCCCCCAAAACTATTTTTATTTATATTCAGGATGGGAGGTGGGTACCGAAAGAAAAAAGGGTTGGGTGGAAACAGTAGAACCAACATAATTAAATCGACAATACAATACAAAAATAATCATCGTATTAACAGTAATAATAATATTTAACAATATAAATAACAAATATGGCGGGGGGAGGGGAGGCAAGAGACACTAGTAGTAGCAATCATAATAATTTCTCTGCACCTTTAATAGACTTTGGTTTGTAACCTTAGACTGTTTAATACCTTCTAATCCCTTAATAACTTTAAATTTGTATAACTTGAATTGTCGATATATCTTCTGGAAAGGCCTTTATCAAGGGGTTCCAGATCTTCTAAAATTTTACCGTAGAGCTGCTTATAAATACAGTGAGTTGTTCCATTTCTAGAACGTGTCAAACTTTTTCTTGAAACATCTGATAAGATGGTATATTTATTGGCTCCATTGAAGCACTATTGTACATCTTGCTGCTGTCAGAAGATGTGCAATTAATTTATTCATAGTATACGGTACGTTTGGTACAGGTTTCCCCAGAATCATTATCACAGGGCCCATTGGTAAAACAACACCAAACATTCTGGTGAGCTCTCAGGATTTTTCTCCAAAAGGGAGTAACCTTTGAACAAGCCCAGAATATACTGTATGGTACAATGTACCTCTATGACCGCAATTTCTCCAGCACAGCACACTTGCTCCATTATAAATATGTGCCAATCTATCTGGTGTTAAATACCATCTCATAATCTTACACCTGTTTTCCTTGATTATTTTGCAAACAGTCGATCTTGCCGAAACCTCTCATATCTTGGCCCAATCATCCCTAGAAATTTATTTTCCTATATCTTTCTCCCACAGAGTCATATACAGTATGAGTGCCTTTATTTCCTATTCAGAAGACTCAGAACAGAATATATACTTGAAATTAGCCCTTTCTGCTGCAAATACTGTCGGATATGTATCCTGTTGTGGAAAAAGTAAAAACAATAAAATGCCTGACTTGTGTGTATCTGAAATATTCTGAATGTGGAATGTATGTATGTCTTTATTTATATAGCGCCATTAATGTACTTAGCGCTTCACAGTAGTAATACACATGACAATCATATAAATAAAAAATAATATAAATAACACATAATGGGAAGAAGGGCTTCAGACATAAAAGTAACATTTAGGAAAAGGAGTCCCTGATCCAAAGAGTCTAATTGGTAGCTAGGAAGAATGTTCAGAAACAGTAGGAGGGAATTCTGGTAAGTGTATCTGCAAGGGGCCAAGCTTTATGTATCAGGTGTATAGTATTAGCCACGGAGCTACTCATATGCTTTGTTAAGCAGGTATGTTTTAAGGTGGGTTTTAAAGGTGGATAGAGAGGGTTCTAGACGTGTACTGAGGGGCAGGGCATTCCAGAGGTGTAGGGCAGACAGTGAGAAATGTTTAAGGCGGGAGAGGGCTTAAGATACAAAGGGGTAGAGAGAAAAAATTATTGAGTGGAACGCAAGAATCAGGATGGTGCATAGCGAGAAATTAGTGCTGAGCTGTAAGGAGGGGCAGAAGAGTGTAAAGCTTTAAAAGTGAGGAGGAGAATTGAGTGCGAGATGTGGGATTTAATAGGAAGCCAGGAGAGTGATTTCAGCAGGGGAGACGCTGAGACAGATTTAGCAAAGAGTAGAGTGATTCTGGCAGAAGCGTTTAAGACAGATTGTAGGGGAGACAGGTGAGAGGCAGGAAAGCCAGACAGCAGGAGAGAATGAGGGCCAGTGTCAGAGTTTTATCAGTCGAGCAATAGAGAAAAGGGCGTATCTTTGTAATATTGTGGAGGAAAAAGTGACATGTTGTTGATACAATTTGAATGTGAGAGGAGAATGTGAGAGAGGAATCGAATGTGACACCTAGGCAGCGTGCTTGCACTACTGGATGTATGACAGAACTTCCAACAGTAATGAGGAAGGAGGTGGTGGGGGCAGGTTTTTGATGAAATATGAGGAGCTCTGTTTTTGACATGTTAAGTTTAAGTTGGTAGAGGGCCATCCAGGATGATATCGCAGAGACACATTTGGAAATTTTGGTCTGTACAGCAGGTGTAAGGTCAGGGATTGAAAAGTACATTTGTGTGTCATCCGCATAGATCCGATATATGAACCCAAGATATGTCATTAGGTCACGTAGAGAGAGTGTGTACAGAGAAAAGAGGAGAGGTACCAAGACAGAGCCCTGGGGTACCCCAACAGAGAGATCGATAGAGAAGGAGGAGGTGTTAGCAGAAGAGAAACTGAAAGTATAATGGGAGAAGTAAGAGGAGATACAGGATAGAGCTTTGTTACGAATACCAAGATTATGGAGAATGTGGAGGAGAGAAGGGTGGTCCGCAGTATCAAATGCTGCAGAGAAAGCAAGTAGTATGAGCAGAGTGTAATGACATCTGTCTTTGGCAGCATGGAGGTCGTCAGTTATTTTAGTGTGGGCTGTTTCCGTGGAGTGAGCAGTGCGGAAGCCAGATTGTAGAGGGTCTAGGAGAGAATAGGTGTTGAGAAAATGGAGCAAGCGAGAGAATACAAGACGTTCAAGGAGTTTAGAGGCAAAAGGCAGGAGGGAGACAGGTCGATAGTATGGTATGGATGATTAATGCTCTTGAACAAAAAAATCAAACATCTTGGTTTCTAAATAATTTTAGTTCAATGTTAATTAGTGTAGTCTCCTTTGGGAGCTACTAGTTAGTGTAAGGGGTTAACAGCTGTACGAGATCAAAGCTGTGGGCTGGTAATGAGTAAGGTCCCTCATCTCACATGGTAATGGGTAACTAGGCAGAAAAAAAGCCGCAACCACGTTTTGCCTGGTGGTAGAATGTCACTGATAGAGTATATATAGTTAGGACTGGGGAGAAGTTTCCTGAAATCAGGTTCCTGTAGGAGATACAGAGGCAGCATTATGATTGGTCACACTGCCACACCTAAGGGTCTCCGGACCTGAAATTAATGCAGCTCAGCTCCGAAGACCCCCTGTTCAATACTGGGTTATTAAAATAAAAAAAAAGGCTGAGTTGTAAGGAGGGGCAGAAGAGTGTAAAGCTTTAAAAGTGAGGAGAAGAATGGAGTGTGAGATGCGGGATTTGATCGGAAGCCAGGAGAGGGATTTCATGAGGGGAGATGCTGAGACAGATCTAGGAAAGAGTAGAGTGATTCTGGCAGCAGCATTTAGGATAGATTGTAGGGGAGACAGGTGAGAGGCAGGAAGGCCGGACAGCAGGAGGTTACAGTAATCAAGACGGGAGAGAATGAGGGCCTGAGTCAGAGTTTTAGCAGTCGAGCAACAGAGGAAAGGGCGTATCTTTGTTATATTGCGGAGGAAAAAGCGAAGTTTAAAAATGTTTTGAATGTGAGGGGCGAATGCGAGAGAGGAGTCGAGTGTGTCCCCCAGGCAGTGTGCTTGGGCTACTGGGTAAATGATTGTAGTTCCAACAGTAATGTTGAAGGAGGTAGTAGGGCCAGGTTTGGGAGGAAGTATGAGGAGCTCTGTTTTAGCCATGTTGAGTTTAAGGCGACGGAGGGCCATCCAGGATGATATAGCAGAGAGACATTCAGAAACTTTGGTCTGTATAGCAGGTGTAAGGTCAGGTGTTGAAAAGTATATTTGTGTGTCGCCAGCATAGAGGTGATATTTAAACCCAAAATATGTTATTAGTCACCTAGAAAGAGTGTGTACAGAGAAAAGAGAAGAGGTCCCAGGACAGAGCCCTGGGGTACCCCCACAGAGAGATCAATAGAGGAGGAGGAGGTGTTAGCAGAAGAGACACTGAAAGTAATATGGGAGAGTTAGGATGAGATCCAGGATAGAGCTTTGTTCCGAATACCAAGAGTATGGAGAATGTGAAGGAGAAGAGGGTGATCCACAGTATCAAATGCTGCAGAGAGGTCGAGTAATATGAGCAGAGTGTAATGACATCTGTCTTTGGCAGCATGGAGGTCATCAGTTATTTTAGTGAGGGCTGTTTCAGTTGAGTGAGCAGTGCGGAAGCCAGATAGTAGAGGGTCTAGGAGAGAATAGGTGTTGAAAAAATGGAGCAAGCAAGAGAATACAAGACTTCAAGGAGTTTAGAGGCAAAAGGCTCCTGCCTGTCGTCACAATGTTGTAATGGTCATGCCCACTATAAAAATGAATATGAACACAGCTGCCTGGGAGACAGGCCGATAGTTAGAAAGACAGATAGGGTCAAGCTTGCACAGACGTGCACTGCTGATCTACGGACTTCCACATTTGCGGTCTACATGCAGTGCTTCAACCTGCACAGACACCTCTGCCGGTGGGGTGATTCCATCAGCTCAAGGTCTGCAGCCGCTGATTACGAGGATATCTGGTTGGTGAGAGACTCTGATGACGTCGCGCTAACGAGAGTTGCTGTTCCATTGGGACTTACCTTCCATCCAGATGACTACACTGTGGTAACTCTGTGCTGTATTGCACATAAAGGCTCATTTTGATCAATATTGATGTACGCTTAATACTTACCTCTTTATCACGAATATATTTGCACATGACATACTTCACCATTTGCGTTTTGCGCTTTTTTTGTATTTTTTTCTAGCCAGGTACATGCTGGGTACATTTCAGTGACATTTCTGCAGAGGCTAATGGCCCATCGGATTAAAACAGCAGGGGTCCCTGGCAGTCCCATTCAGTTTGAATGGGACTGCCAGGGACCCCCGCTGTTAATCCGATGGGCCATTAGTCTCTGCAGAAATGTCACTGAAATGTTGCAGCATGTACCCAGCAGGTACCCAGCATGTACCTGGGTCTTTTTGGTAATTACCACTGGTTTGTTTTAGAATAACCGTCGGCACTACAGTACATCCTGGAGGGAATTCCTCATTCCTCCATAGGGGGATCATGAGCGAAGGTTGTCCCCTTAACCCATTCTTTTTCTCCCATGTATCCCAAACATTTAGAGTGAATTTAATGACCGGGTGATTATACATTTCTTTAAATCTATTCTTTTTAGGGATCCACAGTAATGAATCTATATTTTGTACAGGAATCTCATTGGCTTCTATCTCCTCCCATTTAAACGCTTGTGTGGGTCTGTGCCATGCCGGTAAATGACTTAATTGTGCTGCAGCTTTGTATTTGTTAAATGACCGCAAGGCCATATCTTTAATGCATACTTCTTTTTATTCTTGTTTTTTTCTTACCCCAGATAAATGAATAGATTTTTCTTTCTATATCTTTCATAATTTTGGTTGGGATATTAATCAGGAGGCAATAAAACAGATAAAGCAGTTTAGGGAGAGAATTCATCTTTACCGATATTATTCTGCCGATCCATGAAATACAATATCTATTCCACTCTCAAAGCTCTCTCTTAATTGACAAAAACATTTCTGGGTAGTTACAGTAGCTTTATAGAGCTCCGGATACCTAATGGTCAAATACAGTATACCTCAGATATTTGACACTGTCCTCTTTCCATCTAAAATAAAAAAAAATTGTTTTAACAGTTTTAGCATCCATCAATAGTTATGGTCTCTGCCAGGTTTTGGGATCACAGAAATGTGTGCTCTTACATTGAGGGGGGAATTTCTTTACCTTTCATAAAATAATTAAAAAGTATTTTTTAGAAATGGTGCTAATCATGTTTTAAATGTTGTTAATAAATATTTGAGAGTCCAAATGGACAAGGAGTTTTCAAGTTTTTAAGTTCTTTAATCACTGCCAATATTTCGTCTTGCGAAATTCCTGCATTTAGTAGGACTCTGTTCTCATCGTTCAATAACGGTAGTTGACAAGAATCAGATACTGTATGTTTTTAATTGTTGTTGAAACACATCTGGATTTTGTTTGTGCATATTCTGTAAAATTATACAGGGAAGAGTAATAAGCTATAAACTCTTTCAACTCTCTTTGGATCAAATATTGTATTGTATTGTATGTCTTTATTTATATAGCGCCATTAATGTACATAGCGCTTCACAGTAGTAATACACGTGGTAATCAAATAAATAACAGATAATATAAATAACAGATCATGGGAATAAGTGCTTCAGACATAAAAGTAACATTAAGGAAGAGGATTCCCTGCTCTGAGGAGCTTACAGTCTAAATGGTAGGTAGGTAGAACGTACAGAGACAGTAGGAGGGAGTTCTGGTAAGTGCGTCTGCAGGGGGCTAAGCTTTATATCATGTGTCCAGTATTATCAACAGTTCAATTCATATGCTTGTTTAAGCAAGTGTGTCTTAAGGTGGGTCTTAAAGGTGGACAGAGTGGGTGCTAGTCGGGCATTGAGGGGAAGGGCATTTCAGAGGTGCGGGGCAGTCAGTGAAAAAGGTTCAAGGCGGGAGAGGGCTTTAGATACAAAGGGGGTAGAAAGAAGACATCCTTGAGAAGAACGCAAGAGTCGGGATGGTGCATAACAAGAAATTAGGGCTGAGATGTAAGACGGGGCAGAAGAGTGTAAAGCTTTAAAAGTGAGGAGAATCGAGTGTGAGATGCGGGATTTGATCGGAAGTCAGGAGAGGGATTTCAGGAGGTGAGACGCGAAGACAGATTTAGGAAAGAGCAGAGCTATTCTGGCAGCAGCGTTTAGGATAGATTGTAAGGGAGACAGGTGAGCGGCAGGATGACCGGACAGCAGGAGGTTACAGTAAACAAGATGGGAAAGAATGAGGGCCTGAGTCAGAGTTTTAGCAGTCGAGCAACAGAGGAACTGGCGTATTTTAATGATATTGCGGAAAATATAATTTCTCCATTTCTCATTTTGATTGATTTAATAGTTGTTGAAAATGTTCTTAATTTCTGTGAATGTAGTCTATCCGCTTTATTACTAAAGTACACAGTTGCTTGGTCCATTTTAGGGCTTTTTCTGCTTTATTAATGAGCAAAATTATTAAATCTAACCTAATTTAAGCAATTTTTGATAATTTAAGTCTGTGAATTTTTTTTTATATGTGGCGTCAACTTCTGCAAGTTTTACTGAACATTTTGTAATGTTATATTCCCTTTGTTTTTTCTTCAGCGAGGAGATAGCAATAAACCTTCCATTAGTACATGCTTTTTGTGCTTCCCATATCGCTGAAAGAGACACTTCAGGTGTCATTAATAAAAAAAAAAACTCTGTTAGATGTGTATTCTACTCATCAACAACAGTGAGATCTCTCAGAAGTGAATAATTTAGCTTCCACATACAGTACAGATGCAGCGGCTGTTATCCGACCATTTCTTGGGTTGAAAAATGCACTATAGTGCGTGGTGGTCTGAGATGGTCCACTGCACACTAAATGGCCCATCGGAGTCCCTGCTGTGTTAATCCTACAGGGTTGTACCTGTCTGTAAGAGAATCACAGTAAGAGATAGAAAGAATCAGTCCCCCTACCTGTGTGCCTCTAACAGGCGATCGTGGGTTTTTTATTTAATTTGGATACTAGAATATTGTAGCAGGTGGTCTCCGGAGATGAACCGCATTGACTTCAGGTCAGGGAATCCCCTACTTCCCGATTTACAGGCCCCATTATGAGGTGCCTGTATCCCCGCCATGTTTAAATTCCCCCGCTTCACGGCTCATGTGATTGGGGGATCTACACAAAGCAGAGGGATACCGGCACCCCATAACGGGGCCTGTACCTAGGGAAGTAGGGGGTCCTGAGGCTGAAATCAACTTTGTTCAGCTCTGAAGATTACCTGCTCCCGCACACTAGTATCAAACACCCCCCTTACCCTTCCCCACCAAGAAAAAATCATTACCTTAGTGGTTAGCTTCTAAGGTAATGAAGCTGCTTACATTTTATTTTTATACATATTGTGCATGAGCAGGGGTTTCGCCTGAGCATTTCAGCATCAGGGTAGCTTCCTTTCCCTTTAAAATTATGTCTTTTTTTTTTTAAAGAGGATCCGACATCATCAATGGATATCACATCCTTTAAAAAACTGGAAGTTGTCACATGGTTTACTACAACCAATATGGTGACCCCCAATTCTATTGGTTCCAGTACCATGTGATACCAGCCATTCTAGTTTTGGTGACGTTATCTTAAAGATAAAAAAGCTGAGCCTTTCGGATTGGCTGGCTTCATTCCCTTTAATGACATCCCATCCTAAGGAAAAAAAAACTGTCACATTGTTATCCCAGGCAATCAGATGGCTGGGAATCATTTGTAAGTCAAATGTGACGTCACAGGCCGTATAAAAGCCTGTGCAGCCTTATTTGAAGGCAAGAAGTTGAATGAGCAACCTCTCCTTCCAATTGGATTGACAGTACAAGTACAGATGAAGATAAAGAAGAACCATGAGTGGATTACAATTTATCCAATATATGATTATACAGTATGACATCTAACACCTCGTTTTCTGTTTTTAATATCTTTTATTATACATGCATACACATTTTCTATTCTTCTTATCATTATCATTTTTTCATTATGTTTTCACCATTTTTTTTAATCTTACTTGTATAAATGATTTTGCCACATGTATGGTGGTTTCGCCGTGATGTTTATAATTTTTCTATGTCTTCCCTTGTGTATTAGTTTTTGCTTTTTTGCTTTTGGAATTAAGCAGTTCACATATATATTGTCTGTACTTTTTGTATGTTTAAAGTTTTCCTTGGTAGACTCCGGCATTATCTGGGACAGCTAGGGGCTTTGATAGCCTTCTCCATGCTAAACATTGACAGGGCCTCGCGACCTAGTATCGCGAGAACACGGCCATGTGACGTGTGGGGAGGGCATTTTCAGTACACTGCGGCCATATATGCGGCGTCTTTGAGGAGGCTTTTACTCTTTGACAATGTACCCGAGAGGTACGAAACGCGTCAGAGTGCGTCTCCGCGAGGTGTCCACTATTTTTGTATATGCCCAGTAACTAATAAATCATCATTTTTAGTGACCCAGCAGCATCGGCCTTTTATTTGGCATTTTCCACTACAGCAGTGCTTGGCGCTTCTCCCCTGCTGGGGATTCCTTTTCCTGGATTACAAGTACAGATCAAGCTAAAGAAGAACCCAAAATGGATTACAAATTACAGATGAAGAAAAAAAAGAAGAAAAGAAAGAAGAAAATAATGAAATATTTTACTTGTGGACCGTGGCTGTTGAGGAGCATTGCCTCGTGGAGTTGAAGCTATTCTTGCTAGTGTTGCTGTGGTAGTCAGATTCGGTGGGTGAAGACATAAAAAGTAAGAAAAAGATGCATTGTATTTTATTTAATATTGTATTTTTTTTTAGGTTGGAAGTTGCATTGGCATACTGTAACTTTTGCATTCCAATGTAAATGTCTTTTGTTTGGTGCTTGCGTTTTTAGTTTCAGGCTTTTTCTTTTAGGTTAGTACTGTCTTTGCATATTTATTAAGTTAAATGTACAGTAATGTCTTTTTTATTTGATGTTTGTATGTTTTGTTTTTTTGCAGGTTACCAATTGACTGACAGAGTGACAGAGTACTGTGCCAATCAATTGGTTTATTAGATTTTTTGTTTTGTGGCAATGCAATGTGGTTTTTATTTGATGCATGTACAGTATTGTATTAATTTTTCTGCAGGTTGCATTTTGCCTGACATAGTGGCAGCTCATGCCCACAGGGCATGGGTTTGCCACTGTGCCAACCAATTGTTTTTTGGGGCTTTTTTTGTTTTATGGCAATGCAATGTGTTTTTTATTTGATGCATGTACAGTATTGTATTTATTTTTTTGCAGGTTGCATATTGCCTAACATAGTGGCAGCTCATGGTGTGCCACTATGCCAATCAATAGTTTTTTTGGTCTTTTTGGATTTAAATTCAATGTGTTTTCAATTTGAGGCTTGTTTTGGATATTGGCAGGTTGCATATTGTCTGGCATAATGGCAGCTCATGCCCGCATTGCATGGGTGTGCCACTGTGCCAATCAATTTTGTATGGCTTTTTTGGGATTTTGATTGAATGTGTTTTTAATTTGAGGCTTGTTTTGGAGATTGGTAGGTTACATATTCATTGGCATAGTGGCATCTCATGCCCATAGAGCATGGGTGTTCCACAGTGCCAATCAATTGTTTTTTTTTAATTTAAATTGAATGTGTTTTTAATTTGAGACTTGTTTTGGAGCTTGGCAGGTTGCATATTGCCTGGCATAGTGGCAGCTCATGTCCACAGGGTATGGGTGTGCCACTGTGCCAATCAATTTGTTTATTTGCATTTATGGGTTTTTCTTCTATGTAATACTGTGTTTTATTTTGGAAAGTCACAAATAGGATTCTTGCGCTCGCGATGATAATCTGCTTGCAGCAGTGCATGTAGGAGCCACTCCTCAAGATACTCCTATAAAAGAAAAACTCCAGAGGGAGTTTTTCAAAAGACAAAACGAACAAAACACACACAAGCGCACCACAGATTAGTAAAAAGTGTATCACAATATTTAATAAAGGTCAATGTGACCACAAAAACAAGAATCAATAAATAAAATGTACAAGACAAAAACACAAATAAATACACATATAAAACATATACTATGTATGGTAATTTTTTAAAGTTTATTTTGGGCCCGTTTTTTTAGCTTGCCCATTTATTGCTATTGTGGCAAAGCATGCCCATATTATATGGGCATGCTTTAACACTGTGCCAATAAATGGGTGGAGGGTGGGGTTAGTTGCCTGGGGAGGGTGGTTAGGCTTCCCGGTGGGTATTGAGGGATGGTGGTTTAATCCCTTAATTACTATAGTGGTTACTAACCGCTAAGGTGATTAAGGGGTTAAGGGCCATTAGTTTATATTTTTTTATTGTACTGTTGCTGATAATGGAGGACAAGGACGGGCATGAGAATGAGGACAGGCTTCATTCTGGCATAGTTAAGTGCAAGTTGTATTTACTTTATGCTGGCTTGGTAATGTTTTATTTTAAATGGGAAAATGCAATATTATCCATATATGGATATTAGTAATTTTGCCCATTATTGTACTGTATGTGTTATGGTTTTTGGGGGTTACAAGGGGTGGGTTGTGTATTGGTTCAGTAGGTAGTAGCTATTTTAACGTTTATTGTGGGTAGAGGGGTTACTACTGCTAAGGTAATGAAGGTGTTAAACCCTCCACTACCCACCTGTGAGGCATAACCACCCACCCTGGGGCTATTACCCCATTTACGCACCCCCTTTTCCCTAATAAACCTGGTTGTCTGCCTTAACCCCTTCATTGCCTTTGCGGTTAGCTGCTAA
Source organism: Ascaphus truei (assembly GCF_040206685.1). Taxonomy (NCBI): domain Eukaryota; kingdom Metazoa; phylum Chordata; class Amphibia; order Anura; family Ascaphidae; genus Ascaphus; species Ascaphus truei. Next base: position 68,508,730 of record NC_134485.1, on the reverse strand, counting down.
GGTAATAATGCTGCTTAACCTTTATTTTTTTTCATAGTGTGTGTGAGCAGGGGGTCTCCTAAGCTGAACCAAGTTGGTTTCAGCCTCAGAGACCCACTGCTTCCCAAGATATATAGGCCCCGGTATGGGGTGCCAGTATCCCCGGAATGTTAAAATCCTCTGCGTCATGTGACCAGCAGCCTTTAACATTGCAGGTATAGTGGCACCCCATACCGGGGCCTGTATCTCAGGAAACAGTGGTCCGAGGCTGAAATCAACTTTGTTCAGCTCAGGAGACCCCCTGTCCACCCCCTACTTCCTGAGTTAATGGCCCCGTTATGGGGTGCCGGTATCCCCCTGCATAATTTAGAGAGTTGCTCAGTGAGTAATTACACTGACTGGCATTGAGAGTTTGAAGCAGAGGAACCTGGTTCAATTCCCGGTGTCGACTCCTTGTGACCTTGGGCAAGTCACTTTATCTCCCTGTGCCTCAGGCACCAAAAACATAGATTGTAAGCTCCACAGGGCAGGGACTTGTGTCTGCAAAATGTCTCTGTAAAGCACTACATAAATCTAGCAGCGCTATACAGTAACATGCTATTATTATCCCACGTGACCCACAGGATTTTAACATGGCGGGGATACCGGCACCACATACCGGGGCCTGTATCTCGGGAAATAAGGGGTCCCCGTACCTGAAATCAATGCAGTTCAGCACCCTGCTACAATATTGTAATATTACAATTAAATTAAACCCCCCTGATCACCTGTTAGAGTCCGATGAGACATTAGTCTGCCGCAGACTACCATGCATGGTATTTGGCAAATTTGCCAAAATCTGGAACGAGATGTGGTCGGATAAAGGCCACAGCATCTGTAGGTCTCACCATGTTAGGGTTAATATTTTTTACATTTACAGGTTACTAATGCGTGGTCGGACTAAGTAAGTGCATTGATCTTTGTATCTTTTACTGCTGGGATTAGTGAGTATTCAATAAAAAAATAATCGATTCTAGAGAATACTGAATGTGGTGCTGAATAAAAGTGTAATCCCTTTCCTTAGGGTTCTGTAGCTTCCAAATATCCTATAGTGCTATATCTTGAATGCATCTTGCCAAACCTGTATCGTTTGAGTCTTGTGTGGCTAGAGTCCTTTTTGGGGGGTTTGATTTATCCAATTTGATATCATATACTACATTAAAGCAGCAGTTTAAGCTGCTGTTTAAAAACAAAATGAATTCCATTCAATATGTGCATCAATACAATCTACACACTGACAAGATCGATTGGCGAAGATTCGGCTCTGGGGCCCTGTCAGTACAACTGTAGAAGACGCAATATGCAAAGTTCTATTTGGAAGATTATGTAACCAGGCAGTCACTAGATACAATTGATTCACTGCTAGAGTGAGGGCTCAAACAGGAGTGTGCCAGAAGAGGAAGGGGATGTGACTTTGTAAATGGTTGCCATAGAAACAAAAATTCTTGTAACATTATAATCAGTGGTCGACAAATCACCAAAAAATCTACTCGCCGAACAAAAAAATCTACTCGCCACCTAGTACCACACGTGTGCTGCTTGGGCCAATAGGAGCTCGCCACGATGTTAAATCCACTCGCCCGGGGCGTGCAAATGTATAGGTTTGTCGAACACTGATTATAATACATTAAACATGTCTAAATTATTTTAATTTTTTTAAATGTACAAGTATTTTCTCATAGTACAGACATGATTTATTCAAAATAGCACACAGGTAGGATATTGCTTGAACTGCAGCTTTAAAGTTCCCAGCCATGATTATTTTTCCTTCAACAAATTTTGATAATCTAGGGGAAAGGAAATCATCTCATAAAAATGTGCCTGTTTCTCATTTGGAACATAAATGTTAGCAAAGGTGATACTGTAGTTGTGTTTTCCAATTTTGCCCTTGAGAAACCAAAAACGGCCTTCATTGTCTTAGTCACTTTTTTCGAGGGCAAATAATACCGACCTTCTAATCAGTATGGCGACTCCTCTTCTCTTTACATGTGCTGATTCAAAGAACACTGAAGAGAAGACTTTATCGAAAAATCTGGGTTAATCTTGTCTCCTGAAATGAGTCTCCTGTACAAAAACACTGCAACAATTGCTTATTAAAATCCTGCAAAGCCATTGTTTTTATCTGGGATTGTTTAGTCCTTCAACACTGTATACCTAATTTTAGCATGTCAAAACCAAACCGTGTTTCATAAACATTTTTTGTTGCTTTGTATATGAACTGGAAATGTATTATATTATAAATATAACATATCTATTGCCTTAACCTTGGTGAGGGAGGGGAACAAAAAAAAAGAAAACACATATATAACAACGTGTACGTAAAGTTATTAAGTTATTAAAGTTTACCCCTGTGGGTTTTCTGGAGATTAACGGACAAAAACTTATACAGAAGGGTGAGGGGATACCTCTGATTGCGGGGGCTCCCTTCGCCTTTTTTTAGAAAAAGAAAAGGGGCCGGGATAAATTCCTGTGTTTTCCCTAATCGTAGGGATTAAAGAGAGGAGGAGAAGGGAGAACATGATGGGAACCCAAACATAAAATCAAATACAACCAAAAATAACTTTTGGGGGCTTCTAAAGCTCACGAGTCCTTTTCCTCTCCGGAAAAGGGTATTTAAGTGAGCCGCAGCTGGCAGTCGGCTCTGATGTTGTTCCACACGTAGGCCACCGAGCCTCCCTTGACTCCCGGGCAGGAGTGATGTTAAGGTCCTTTGTTGGACCAGTTGTATAGTCTTTTTTCCAAAGTCCTTGTATAAATTTTTCTGTTTGACAAAACATTTTGCTATGGTACGGTGGTCATTCACCAGATGATTTTGGAATTCTTGCTTGATCTTCTTAATCTTTGTATCTGCTTCCTCTCTGCGACTTCGTCTGCATCTAGTTGGGTGTATGTGCGGTCTGTTAGGTGAAGTAGTTGGCGGTGGTGACTTTGTTCTTTGTATTAGTCCCAGCTTAATTAGTGCTCTCTCCTTCCTCTGGGGTCTTCACCACTAATGTTCATCCATTATTACAATTAGAAATTACAAGCTTGAATGGGAAGCCCCACTTATACTTAAGTTGGTGGTCTCTCAGATTCTTTGTGACTGCTTGTGGTTCTTTTCTTTTGAGCAGAATGGAGGGGGCAAAATCACTGAATACTTGAATCTGATGACCTTCAAATTCTATCCAGGGTTTTGACCTGGAGGCTTGCATGATAGCTTTTTTCACCATGTAGTAATGAGCCTGCAGTGTAACATCTCATCTTATTAGGGTCAGACTGTTTGGGTCCTAAAGCCCTGTCAACCCTGTCTAATAGAAGTTTCTCTTCTGTAATATCCGGGATCATGGCCTGAAACAGTTTTGTCACAAATTCCTCCAGCGAATGTACTGGAATGTACAGTCTCTGGGATATATCTTAATCTCAATTTGTTTCATCTGGCACTGTTTTCTGTATCTTCGAGCACTTCCGTCAACGTATTTATTTGTGTTTTTAAAGCTGCTATTTCATGGCCAGTCACATTTTGAGCTGAGATCAGTTCATCTGCTAGCCCCTCCAGACAGTCAGTTCTTTCTCCCAGTCCATGCAAATCTTTTCTTAGTTCAGACACTACAGTACCTTATTATTTCTATTTGCATTTCCTGTACCATACTTTTTAATATATTAGATAGACCACCTTTGGTAGTAGGTCTATTACTGTCATCAATTCCACCTGCTGCTCCTACTTTAGCTTCAACTTCTGCCTTTGACTCTGAAGGTGGCCTTGTACCGCCGCCATCTTGGAACCCTGTGTGCCTCCACTGAGTTTTTCTTAAAAATAATTTTGAGACTTCTTGTAGTTCCTGCTTCTTCTCCGGTTTGGTTTCATCCTACTGGGTTGTCCGCAGCTGCTGTTGGTGGTTTTGGTTCTGATCCAAGTTGCGCTAAGTGCTTTTTATGCGGTTGCTGTGCCCGGGATTGGAGGAGCTCCTCAGTAAAGTGGCCATCTTGCCTGCTTGCTGCACATGCGCCCATCATCTGGTTTTTAACCAGTACCAGCTTCACAAGGCAGAATCAGTAATGAAGGTCAAACTGACAAATCCAAATGAATGAAATGACAGATGAAGCAAGACTTACTGTTTGTGTTGCTGCTGGCCTGCGACCATCACAGCCCAGATTGTTTAATACTGTAGGTGGTCCGCCGACACTGTGGGTGGACTTCTGAGGATATACCCATGCGTGGTCAATCTCCGTACCTGGGCAACAGTCTGCAAACAGATTTATCACAAAATAAATTAAGTGAAGATTTTATAAATAATCAAAATTATTTAGCTACTAGTATGAAGACATTAAGGTCCATATTTAATAAATGGTGCTACTCTATTAGACACCTTCCAGCACTGGAAGACACATTTTCCATATTTACCAGTGCTTTTCCAGAAAGTATTTTCTGGTGCCAGAAACCACCTTATGACCCATTTTCTTGAATGAGCCATAATGTCTTGGGTATTTATCCTATGATGTTTCCATTAATGATTGCATACAGTCGTTGGATAATTGTGTCTGTCCAATTTATTTGAAATTTATATTTCAGGAACGATTGGGCGGTTTTTATAGACCATGGTGTTTTCTGATTTAGTTCCAGATGAAGAAATGACTGCTTTATAAAAACAAACATTGATGATATTTATATAAAAGTAATGAAATATCATAGGAAAGAAGTAGCCTGGCTTTGATGTCAAATCAAGTTTGGGATCAAGTATGACCTCCTTGTGACCTGAAGCATGGCACTATTTCCCTGTGTCATAAATTAGATTGTACATTTTATATATCACAATTCATTAATCTTCTTGTCAATTCTAGACACTGTAATACATTTCTCAATTAATGTTTTCATTGTATTGTTATTAATATGTGAGGTAATATTTTGGCTATAAAGAGCAATACATTTAGGAAATGACAAGTATCAAATCTTCCAATCATTCAATATCTTTCCTCCTCGCCATTATAGCATGAATGACTACCCCCTGCAACTTTTAAACACACCGTATCTGCCTTCTATGATAAGGCTGTCACAGTAAGAAATAGAACTCATGACCTTGCTGCACTTATAAAGTCATCTTTCTATTCTCTTTTCATATACAGTATATGTGGATGACATTTGTAAGGAAATAGAAAATGTTAATGGTGAAAAACATAAATTAGTCCTTGCTTCTAACTCAGAGAATTATTCTACATTGTATCTTTACCCCCCGCATCTCCCCATCTTTCTTTTATTTCAATATTGTAACTCTGGGGCAAAGATTTTCATCTGATTTAATTTAGCAGTTTTTTCAGTACCCAATAAGATTGTTATTTGCAAGAAACATTGTATTTTAAAAAATCCAATTCCATAACTGATTTCACATAAAATGAGAAATATATCGTGCACTAACCCTGATCCTAATATTTAGGACTTACTCCTATTCTAATACTCAGGGCAAATTCACTCTTTAAATAAAAAAAAAACTTGTTGCATTGATCAATGATTTTTTATTATTATTACAGTATTGAAGCATGGGGTTTCCTGAGCTGAAATGTGTTCATTTCAGTTTTGGGGACCATCGTCAGAGATACTTACCTCCGTAATGAGTGCCAGTATCACTATGGAGTTTAAATGTCTAGGTCACATGGGCCAATAGGAAATTGGAAGGGGTGACATTCATGACTTCATATTGGCCCTCAAAAAACAGGACATTTATATGCCGCCATTTCATTAGGCACACATGTTCCCTACCGGCACCCCTATGGAGATAACATCTCTGGAAGCAGGGGATCTCTTGATCTGGAAAGAATGCAGTTCAGTTCTGGGGACCCACTGCTTCAATCCTGTAATAAGATTTATATTTGAAAATTGCAAGTGGCAAACAATTATATGTTCTGCTGCTTTAAGGTGCTGTCATATCAAAATAGAACTAATTACAGTCATATGTTTTATGTCTAAGAACTGGGGAATGAAGCTTGAAAACACTTAAGATACTGTATAGCCATTTTAATATGTTTGTTAAGTTTATCCTGAAAATCTTTGTAAAAATGGGAATGTGAAGTTGATGTTGGGTCTTACTGTGCCTGCATGATCTTTCTTCCCATGTCCTGCTCACATGTAGAGAACGTGCATAAATCTTATTATTATATAAGTGGATCTGGGAACCCAAGCTATACTAGGTTAGACAGTACATACATCTAATACAAATGTACTGTACAGTGTACATACTGTATACAAATAGTCCTTTTTCGACGGTTTCACAACTTTTCAGATATAATCCTTCAGCTCATGCCACAACAATTCTACAGGGTTCAAACCTGGTGATTTGGAATGAGAAGGGAAAAAATGGTGAATTAGTTAAACAGATAAAAACAGTTTAAAACAATCTTAACCCAGTTGATACCACTAACAAGAGTATAGGTAATAGAGGCGGTATGTTTAGGGTCATTGTCCTGGAAGAAATGGTGACCAGATGGGAAATCATGCCTAATGTATTCAACAGTACAGGTGACAATTTTCTCTTGGAAAAATACTTTATCCATGATTCCTGGAACAAGAAAAAAAAATGTAACATTAGGGTACCAAATACTGTACAGTACAGTTGTACAGTGCATAAGGCCACAGCATGTGACTTTGTGCCTTATTTTACCCTCAAAGATGATGATGCATTCTGGTCCACGTCTAGAGATTGCACCCCACACATGCATCTTCACTGGGTGCTTGGGACTCGGCTTCAGAGATAGGCGTCCTTTTGTGTTGAATGCAAAATTGGCAAATCTCTAAAGAGCTATAGTTGTTTCGTCAGTAAAGATGACATCCTGAAAAGTCTCGCCACTTTCGATCCATGCCTGTGCTTGGTCCACTCTTTTGATCTTGTGGGCCTCCCTTATAATAGGATACGCTCTCTAATGACAAGGAATAATTTTACAGATACAGTAAAACCACACTTTTACCTACTGTACAGTACTAACTACAGACGAGCCTTAAACTTGCCTTAAACTAGCCTGTTTACATGCTGGGTACATGCTGGGTACATTTCAGTGACATTTCTGCAGAGGCTAATGGCCCATCGGATTAACACAGCTGTGGTTCCTGGCAGTCCCATTCAGTTTGAATGGGACTGCCAGGGACCCCCGCTGTTAATCCGATGGGCCATTAGTCTGTCTGCAGAAATGTGTGAAATGTTGCAGCATGTACCCAGCATATACCCAGCATTTACCAGCATGTACCTGGGTCTTTTTGGAGATTGCCCCAGGTTTGTTTTAGAATAATCGTCGGCACTATAGTACAGCACAGCACTCTGCATACAGTACTATTGCAATATACCAAACTTTAATATTACTATATACTGTACCATAAAGCATTCGCAGGGGGATTACTACTGTATACTGTAGTTTATTTAGTACTATATGCAATATACAGTACTGTACTTTGTTACAGTAAGAGACTTACCTTACACATCCATATTTCTAATCCAAGTCGCATCTCATCGTCCTGATGCTGGTCTCAGATGCTGTGATATTGTGAGTTTTCTCTAGTGCAGTCTTGACTCTTGCTGCACAACGCTCATCATTATCTGCACTGATTTGGTCAACCAAATACATTTGGATATGAAAAAGGTTTTAAGAGTAATACAGTACAACTTTTTTGCTCTAAAATAATTGCAAGGAAACAAGTACTGTAAACAGACAAATGCATTTTACCAGTAATAAAGTAATTACATACAGTAATGAAAACAAAAATACTTAGGGGCCTATGCAAAGAGCAGCGAATTTAAAAATTGGCGAGGGCAATAAAAAGTAGCTTTTTTGGAGAGTTTTATTCTCCATATGCAGAAATGTGTGAAATCTGCAATTTATAGCATGAATGCGTGTGGCGAGTTTAAAATGGAGAGATGCGCGATGCTGAAATGTGTAAAAAAAAATTCGCGCATTTTTTTTTTCCTTTCCTATAGCCGGCGAGCTCCAGCTTCTTGCCAACTTTTGTTGGCAGAGCAAATTGTAGAAAATCGCGCCATTTTATTGGCGCGAACAGCCGCTAGATGCCGTTCGCGCCTTTCTGAATTAGGATATTTTTAAAACTGGCGAGATGTAGGTTCTCGCCAGCCGCGCGGCGAGATTTACAAATACAAAAAAAAATGGCGCGTTTTTCGTAACTCGCCATTTTCTGCTGTTTTCTGCGCGAATTTCTCAAAAAAATGGCGAGATTTACTTTAGCGCTGCTCTCTGCATAGGCCCCTTACTCTGTTGTGACTGTGGGACTCCGCTTTACACTGTTTGCCTTACCATGGGCATGATAACTGACAGTGCTTTTTGCTAAACCAAGGCCTGAAGTAACTAACCATACTGTACTGTATAATGTAATATAGTATACTGTAGTACATCTATTTACCTTCATTATAAACTTTGCCAAACGGGTGGAGGTGAGCCACTGTCACTCCTGTAGTCTGCATTATAGTTGACAGGTGACAGCTGGCATGCTACATCTATAGTTGACAGCTGCTGAAGCTGGTAATCATGTTGGTAAGCATGCTAGTACATGTAATCTGGTTGGAAATCAGGCTTGAATTTTTGAGGGTAATCTGGCGGGGACAGGAAGCAAGGATTGGTGTTCACCAGATTATCACTGATGGTCGGACCATTATTGTAAGCCGGTGCTGGTGACGTGTTAGCGCTGGCACATTGCTGGATTGGGATAGACAAATCTTATATGGATTAAACCCGACCTTTCTCCTTTTGGAGTTGCCACGATCAAACATACTGTACAAATCAGGGATCACACACCAATACCCTCTTCTATCTCCTTCAGGAGGGGCAATGCGAAAAAAGCAATGATTGTTAGTCAAGGTTTGCCTTACCGAACGCTTCCACCCATGAACGTCAGGTTAAAATTTGTAAAAATCATAGTTCGAAATTAAATATTCATACATTTCTAATAAAGTCGCCATCTTATCTGTTGCAGCATTAATTGCAGAACATATTAAAATGCATAACTACAGTCAGGTTTTTTATACGTGTAAGGTGTACACCTGGTGTCCAGTCCAGTCAGCAAATGTGTAGGGATAAGAATGTAGAAAAAAGCCCACAGCATTGTGTTTTAGAGGTTTTTATTATGAAACATCTAAATTTGATAACGTCTTCAGCGTCTTCAAGGACTAAGTTCGATTCAAAATGGACCACTGTGATACTGTAGACTTGGTTTTTATCTGGTTTTTATACATCTTCAAATTGACACAGTAGCACAGTACTGTACACATTACAATTAATTCATTTCTGCCACCTGGCGGATGCGCAAAGAATTGCACCCAAAGAAATCAGAATCCAGTTAATTCAAAGAAATCAACTGCGGTAAACACAGGTGTGACTGGTGTGATTGGCAGCATTCACTGTAGCGTTCACAGAAGAATAACGAGTGATTGCTGTGTGGAATACAGCAGAGTTCACGAAAACGGCTCAGTGAAATGTTCGAATAACGGCCGCTGCACCTGTATATTATTAAATTTAAAAAGAAAAATGTATTATATATATGGTCACTTGCATTTGCCAAAAGAAATACGTGGGAAAAACCAGATGTCCATTCAGATACCGTGTATTAGAACATTTAGGCACTATTCGCAACCAAATGGATACACCGGTAGCTAGACACATTTTGGAACATCATAATGGAGATAGCAATGTTTTGACTTTGACTTTTATTGGTATAGATCAATTCTCTCTCGGACTCAGAAAAGGGGACTGGGATGAGATCCTACTACAAAAGGAATCCAGGTGGATTTATACTTTAGGTACACTCTCCCCCCAGGGTCTAAATGAGGGGTTTGTATTCTACCCATTTATTTGATACCACCTTTATTCCTGGCTGTAATGATCATACTAGCATCTTTGGTGCTCCATTGCTTGCCTATACACATTCTTTCATAAATATTATGTTTGACCACTAGAGGCCCCCATAGATCAATATTGAATGAATTACTGAAGAACCAATAGGGAACCTTCACATTACCTTTAAATACTGGATGTTTGTAGGAGTGCCTTCGAGCCTCGACAAAGCCTCCAGCGAAACGTACGTCGGCATTAGGCGTACTGACGGCAGTGGGAGCGGCAACAGAGACTACCTGTCTGCCACACATGCTTACTGACCAAACTTTTTTTTCCTATCTCCTACGTTTGGAGTAGATACGGTATACAGATTAAACTTGTCTGTATACTCAGGACGGGGTTGTAAGGCGCCTTAAGTGCTGAGGGAGTTTATGATCACCCACTGATTCATTAGCAGCGCAGTGTAAGTCGTGACAGTTAGAGACTTAGGGGTCTATGCAGTAAGCAGCGAAAAAATGCATTAGCCAGTTTTGCAATTAGCCATATTTTTGGCCTGTTAAACTCTCTGTATGCTGTAAGGGCCGAATCCCTGGCGAATTAATACGCCACCACCATTTGATAAAATGGCTAGTAACTGGTGGCGAGACGGCTGCCTGGTGAGAAGCTGCCGAGAAGCCATCCCCTGCCGAGACCTGTCTGCAGCAGAGAGAGATCCGCCGCTCTCTCTGCGCAAACATCGGCATATTATAAATTATTTTAGAAACCATTTTTATTCATAGTGTACATGTGCAGGGGGTCTCCGGAGCTGAACCGCATTGGTTTCAGGTCCGAGGACCCCCTGCTTCCCGAGATTCAGGCCCCTTTATGAGGTGCCGGTATCCCTCCGCATTTAAAGGTCCCGATCATGTGACCGCGGAATGTAAACAAAGCAGAGGGATACCGGCACCCCATAAAGGGGCCTGTATCTCGGGAAGCAGGGGGTCCCCGGACCTAAAACAAAAGCGGTTCAGCACCGGAGACCCTCTGCACATCTACACTATGAATAAAACACACATATCAATAAACACTCATTCCTTACCTTTGCGGCTATCTGCTATGGTAACGAAGCAGCATGCATATATTTTTAATAATACTGTACAATGAGCAGGGGGTCCCCTGAGCTGAACCGCATTGCTTTGTGGACCAGGACCCCCTGCTTCCCGAGTTTCAGGCCCCGGTATGTGTGATCGGGTGGGCAGTGTCGCCGCCATGTTTATAGCGTCCCATACGCTACGTGCCCGCAATAAATATAGCGTCGACACTGTAACCGATGCCCCAAACTGGGGCCTGTAACTCGGGAAGCAGAGGTCTCTGAGCCACAAATCAATGCGGTTCAGCTAAGGGGACCCCCTGCTCCCGCGCAATATTATTAAAATACATTACACTGGCGACACACTTTATTCGAGCTCGGCTAGTCCCACGAATTCGGGTATACCCGGGTGTATTGAGGTTTGTGACTGTTTTCTGCCCGAGTGCATTGAGGTATTTTCCAGGCAGGGATTGAAGCATTTTATTCCCGCTGGCTGCAATACTGCACAGTATATATATATATACTGCATTACAATTCATGAATTTATGCCATCTGGTAGACACGCGAAGCATTGCAGCCTATTAAATCCTAATCATTATCATTTAACAGATCAGCCGCCCGTCAGCCAGGCATGAACCCAGGCTGGGAAGGCAAACGCAACGGGGCTTGTCAGAGGTGTGGAGCGGCGCATTCCAGGTATCTGCCAGGTACATACTGGGTATTTGCTCGAATAAAGTGTGTCGGTGCAGTTAATGCTGCTTCATTACCATAGCGGATAGCCGCTAAGGCAATGAAGGGGTTAACGCATAATAGTATGTTTATTGGGGACAATTGCCCCCAATAAACATTGCAATACACAACATACAATACAGTAATGGGCAACATTACTATTATCCACAAATGGATAACAGTGCAGTTGTCCATTTAAAATATATAAACAACAATAAATACATTAAATACACATAGCACTCACCCATGTCCGGCTGCCACGATGAAGGCCATCCTCATCTTCATCCTGCTAATGCCCCATCCGCTTCTGTAAAACAGACCCAATAATAAAAACATCCAATGTAATGTCCCCTAACCCCTTAATCACCATAGCGGTTATTAACCGCTACAATCATTAAGGGGTTAACCCACCATCAACCACATACCCTCCCCCACTATCCCTGCACCCCGTGAGGCCTAACCAACCTCACCCACTACCCACAAGGGAGGCCTACCACATACCCTTGGGGCCAATACCCCCTCCCCACACCCCAACACATACAGTACAATAATGTGCCAAATAACTATTATCCAGATAGGGATAATACATTATTTGGCCATTATTTAACACATTAACTAGCATGTAAAATAAAGAAAATTCTACTGACCTCATCAATAAGAAGGCCCAGTCGCCAGCATCATCCTTGTGGTCCGTTGCCAAAATAATACATAGCCAATACATTGCAATGACATTCACATATCAATGAACCCCTTAATCACCTTCTCGGATACTAACCGCAAAGGTAATAAAGGGGTTAAGCCATCCTGGCCACATACCCACTCTTCACACATTCCTTATTATTTTGGCAACGGACCACAAGGATGATGCTGGCAACGGGGCCTTCTTATTGATGAGGTCAGTAGAATTTTCTTTATTTTACTATGCTAGTTAATGTGTTTAATAATGGACAAATAATGTATTATCCCTATCTGGATAATAGTTATTTGGCACATTATTGTACTGTATGTGTTGGGGTGAGGGGAGGGGGTATTGGCCCCAAGGGTATGTGGTAGGTAGGCCTCCCTTGTGGGTAGTGGGTGAGGGTGGTTAGGCCTCATGGGGTGGGGGGTAGTGGGGGAGGGTATGTGAGTGATGGTGGGTTAACCCCTTAATGACTATAGCAGTTAATAACCGCTATGGTGATTAAGGGGTTAGGGGACATTACATTGGATGTTTTTATTATTGGGTCTGTTGTGCAGAAGCGGATGGGGCATTAGCAGGATGAAGATGAGGATGGCCTTCATCGTGGCAGCCGGACATGGGTGAGTGCTATATGTATTTAATGTATTTATTGTTCTGTATGTATTTTAAATGGACACATGCACTATTATCCATTTGTGGATAATCGTCATTGTGCCCATTACTATACTGTATGTTAGGGGGATATACAGTAGGTGTTGTTGGTGTAATATACAGTATATATATTTCTTTAGTTAGTGTGGGGCTATTGTGTGTGTTTTCTTTTTATTGTGGGTAGCGGGGGTGGGTGAAGGGGGTATTAGCCCAACGGTGGTTTGTTTAGGGCTTGCATGTTGGTAGCAGGAGAGTTTAACCCCTTCATGACCATAGCGGTATTAACTGCTACGGTCGTGAAGGGGTTAAGCGCACCCGCAACCCCCCCGCAAGCCCTAAACAAACAACAAGGGCCAAATACCCCCTTCACCCACCCCCGCTACCCACAATAAACCTGGCACGGCTGTTTAACCCCTTCATTGCCTTAGCGGTTAGCCGCTAAGGTAATGAAGTGGCCTTTAAATGCATTTTTCCTGCCTCGGATGCATGCCGGGAGGCTCCGGTGCTGGTATTAATGGTATCAGCTCTGGAGACCCCCGGCATTAATCCCAGTCAGGAAAAAGGCCAGAATATTTTCTAAGTGCTGATCCGCCGCTCATCAGCAGCCTCTCACCATCAACTTGCCAACTTTTTTTGCCGTGCTGGATTCGGCATAAAAAAGCCATTTTAGAGTGGCGAATAGCGGCGCTAAGCTACTCGCCACTACTAGAATACAGCATGGTGGAAAATGTATCTATTTTAGGCGGAAAGTGCCTTATCGCCTCTCTACTGGCGGGAAAAAAAAACCGCCAACAAAACTGGCGTTTTTTTTTATTCTCACCACTTTCTCGCCCCTTACTGAATAGTTGTAGGCTTTTTTGGTGGGAAACGGGCGAGAAGCGCCTTTCTGCCGCTTACTGCATGAGGCCCATAGTATCAGACGCTTCCAGCCTGCTACTTTGTCCAGCCACGCAGTGTGTATGTTACCTCTATTTTCACTGCTTCTTAAACTGTGACACAACGGGTTTATCACCCCATCTGGAGATATTATATATAACCTTTTTAGCAGATTGTTCCTTCCTGAGCATACAAGGTGCTATTAATTCAAGGAATATACAGCCAGATGGCTCATTAAGTGGGACCTGATTCAGTTTTCCTGGGCATAAGAGGTTGTCACTAGTGACATCTTGTCAGACAATACTAGTCTGCCAACTTGTCTGACTCGCGGCCCTGTAACTACTACACACCCACTTCATACATTGGTTAACCATCTGTGTAGCTGTGCTGTGTACTAACACAGGCAGGATATGCGTTCATGGGACACCTATCTGGAAGCATAGTACTCTACTTACCTGTTTTTGAATATTGCGGCCCACCTTTATGCAGTATTACCTTTAGAGATTTCCTTATATGTCAATAGAGACCTCTTGACAGACGTGTACAGTCTGCCTTTTTGTCAGACGTAAAACATACCGATGGACATTTATCTGTTGAGGTGGGATATGACGTTCCTATAGAAGCATCCTAGCTTCCGTTTCTCACCACCTTTATTCATCAATGAATATACAGTGTGTATCTATTCTGAGATATCTCCATGAGGAAGGTATGATACATTGTGAGCATACTAATCTGTTTTGCTGAGCTATTTAGACAGTCGAACGCACAAATAACAGATCTAATTGGTTTGTGGCTCACATCCACTATCCCATTTTTCTGTCACTCACTAACTATATATTGGTTAGTTGTGTGACTGAGAGCCTATTGGTATCAGCGTGGTTATTTACCCTATATTTTACCCACCCTCCTTTTTTATTATTTCGCTATATTGTTCAGGTATGCCTCCCACTTTAGGTTTATTCACTGATCTATATTTTAATTGAGGATTCCTCCAAATAAAGTTTATTTTAATGTATCCTTCATTACAATTAGTTTAGTTTACTTACCTTTATCTCCAGGTCTTAGGTCCGGTTGTATCAGTTCACTAGCCAATACAGAGTGCTCTCAGCATAGGGGTTCTTTTCATTAGTTCAGCTATCATTAAACTAAATTACTATTATTGGTCTAGAATACCCAATCCATCAATATTGCTAATAAAGCGTTACATGAAATCTATTTGAGAAACCATACGTGTGCCCATTCAAATTGAATGAAACATTAGAACTATATATGTTTTAAGGAAAGTATACTGCAGAACCAATGTGACCATTATGGCACTTGTAGGAAAGTCAAATGCTGAGAGTTTTTATGCCAACATGTCTGCATGTATTTGCAATTTAATTACTGTACATTAGATTTGTATAAATGAAAATTGTTATGCATTTATGTATGTGTAAATGAAAGTTAACTGAGTGATCATGATGGCTTTAAAATAAGCTTTTGCTTACAAAGAAAGTCCTTTAAAGCATAATTTGTGATGCACTTGGAAAATACCATAAAGACTAATCTTTGTTCTATTTTAACATTCAACAGTATGTGGAATGAGGGTAATTATCAAGGAAACAGTTTTACTGTTACCAGGTACTTTTTAATAAATTGAATTAAACTATGGTATGTTAAATCTTGACTGAGAAACCAAAGAGACTGTATAACTATTGTATATTTTAACTTTCCAAGACTATTTTTTAAGAATTTGATCATTTATCTGAATAACTCCCCCAGATGTTTTCAATATATGAGGGACATAAAAAATGTGCAACATGCTGTGAGTTAAAGATCTCTTCATTAGGGTTGGTGTCAAATATATGTAAAGTATATTTGATGGAAATCTGTTAGTCTGATTTCTTACATTTTGCACGAATCGCATGATAGCATTATGCTGCCTCAGAACGTCAAGGTTTTTTGAAGCATAAAAATGGGGAAATAAAATACAAAAAAGTTGAAGAATTTGCTAAATACTGTAGCATCATCATACAGTATATGCAGCCTATTTTTGCTTCATGTGACGACTCTGCACTATGACCTGATGCAACTGGTACTATGACAACTTGGTGCTACATGGTGATACCCAAAATGAATTATTAGGATCAATTTACTGCCAATTATGACATTTAAAAAAAAAGACCAATAAATACACAAATACACAAAACAGTCTATTTAAAAAAAAATATATAGGCTCAAAATGACTCTTAAAAATAAATGCAACAAAAACAGCAATGTGAAAGTCTGATACATAGCCTCAGTGCAAATAACACTCACTTGGTACAGGCAAAACTTTGTATCCCACTTTCCCTAAAGCAACCAGTCTCTCCTGCATATTACACCTTCCAGCTAGAATTGCTCCCTGCTGTGAGCATTTCTTTTCATAAATTGCCAGCTCTTCAAAATCTCCATCCTGATTGAGCCTCCTTTTATTTTTCTGGCTTGAGGTAAAGAATCATAAATGTTGCCCTTGACTCTTTTCCTGCATTGTGTTCATTATATAATGTCAGTCATCTGTTTTTTTGTCGAACTCTGGAGTGCAGGAAAGATGCACGCAAAGTGTGGTGAACTATACTTTGCTGTAATGTTGTGATACACCATACAGTACAACATGGTGCATTTTCTGTTTAATCTCAAACATATGGGTGTTTATATGTAAATGATCCATGCACATTTACATTTTCTGCATGCATTTTAAGCGCTTATCAATAATATATTCTGGAGCCTCTTCTAAGTTTCTCCTCATTCAGATATTTTATGGCTGTAGCAGTGCATCATATTTTATTACTATCAAGTATAAAGCAGTTAGTAACTTTGGCAGGGGTAGAGCTCTTGGCTTTCCCCAATATTTTAATACCTTTTTTCGAAGAACATTATGGTGGTTATTATTACTGAAGCATAAATCATGCTGCACTTTAGAACAACCACTACAAATTAATGAGAAATAGAAGCACTTACCAAAAGAGCACCATTTAGCTAAGTGGTTGCAATGTTTAAGCAGATTTTGGTAATATATAAAACTGAATAACTAGAAGCAAAGACATAAATGGGTAAACTATTTCGTGCATGGCACAGTACTGGATCTCAAATGATTAAACATATACTGCACCTTTCTCATCTCACTTTAAAGCTTTCAAACTATTATTGTGTTTATAAGTATGATAGTTAATAGCAGGGATTCCAGCAGAGAGAAGCTGCTGCAAAACCATTTTGCTACAGTTAATTAATTCTTCCCAACATGTGCCATATTAAATGTATCCATTTTAACAACAAATGAACCATTTCTTTCTCCACCAGCATTCACTGCGCATTCTGGCTATATCAGCTTCAGACTGCACATATCTCAGTGGGAATAGATTTTCATAGACTCAATTATATTTTACAATTAAAAGCATACAACAATTGAAAATACTCCAGATCAGGGAAATTTTCCAGTTATGAGCAGCAAACGTGAAATGCCAAAAATATGTCTAATAGCAAACTAGAGAATTGTATGTGTATATGCTCAGAGCCAATGTTAATGATTATTATACAGGAGGGAATAAGACCAACACTCAGGCTAGTTCCCATATGGCAAAAGTCCATATGCTGTAAGAAATTGATCTCAACTTAGAGTGGTTGAATTATGCCTGTATTATTGGATTTCAGCAAAATGCTTATAGATGTGTGTGTGAACAATTTGAATAAAAAATAATCCGACCGTGAGTGGTTTCACCACTTGTCCATAATGTGATGTAGTCAGCGATGTAATATAAACACGGTATGTGTTTAGTGTTATAAACATCTCTTATTTATCAATGCTTTCCAATACAGTGCTTTTCTTTTCCACCATTTTAAATATGGTTAATAACTTTAATGCAAATTTACATCACAACAGCCAGGGTTGTATTGAGGGTTAGGGTGGCCTGGACCACTGAAAATGGGGGCCTTTGTGGTCTTGTTGTCTCTCACTCCATCAGGATGAAAATGGGAAAACAAATATACATGTATAAAAGAGAAAGAGTAAGGAAATTAGCTAAAAAATGTATAACATTGCATATTTGGAAGAAAAAATTAAGAAAGAAAGAAAAAAAAAAGATAGAAGGGAAGAATGAAAGGAAGGAAGAAATAAACTTCAAGCCAAAATTCTATAGGGACAATTGTTTCTGTAATGTGAAAGAAGGTTATTACCATGGATGGAAAAATATATCACTTAACTCTCTCCTCAATATTAAGGCCCAGATCCACAAACGTCTGTAAACTCAGGACTCATAACGTCATGTTATGAAAATCAAAATGGACGTTATATTCCCTGAGGATAACATGAATCCACAAAGCTAATTATGCGCAAAAACAATGTCTGTTATTGATTTCATTAGCATACCTGTAGCCTTATTCGCAATTTTCAGTTAGCCCTGCCTCACGTTAGCTTAACGTAACGTGTTTCACCGGTTTTGTCTAAAGGTGGCATTTGCATATCCTATTAGCATATATACCAATGTATCTCAGATGTGCTCCTTTTTGTGCACAGGTGTCTTTCCATGTGTTGTTTGAAGGTGGGTTTGAGGACTCCAATAGCACTTGGGACTTCAATAAAATAGGACTTTCCTATCATCAAAAACATATTTCAAGGTCTGGAGAGAGAACATTACCTTTAGGTATGACCTACGTAGCACATCGTTAAATTCCTACGTTAACTATAATGGAGTTCTTTGGATGGGCATTGTTAGAATGAACACCAGCTTTGCATACTGTGCCATTAGCACTAACATCTACTATAGTGCTTTCTGCAATTTAACATATTATGTTTCCCCAATCTGCAGAATTCTTTCCCTTAAAAGTCACAATTCTAGTCTAATCAGGAACCAAAAATAAGGGTCAACCCAAACAACAACATTTCATAGAAATATACATTTTGAATCAGTCCTGTTCATGATGAGTGACATTGTTTTTTGAAAGGTCTTGTTACTACATAACATTCCCTCTCTACACAGCACTGCAGATGCTGATAATTTATTTGAGAATGATGTCCAATAAGTGCACCTACTGTATATTGCTGCTCTTTCATGATGCTAAGTTTGCTAAAGTAGACAAAAAAAGGAAGTAAAATTAAAGAGATCCAATTGTGAAGATTATTTCACAGATAAACAGTTACTAAGTTAGCACAGAGGAATGCACTTTGTAGGTAATGGCTCAGTCTTTTAGACTCAGCTAAAACAAAATATAGAAGAGCAAAGGATTTTTCAGCGTACCAGACGAAAGCTATCTGTCTGTGTTCCAGCTTGTTAAGCCTTTAGCAGGCCAGTCAGGATTTCCAATAATGCAGACTCCTAGCATTACTGCTTCAGCTCCTTGGAAAATTCCAAGGGCAAAAGTGTAATTGCAAACTGGAAGGCATGGACAGTACAGGAAAGGATTTCTTCCTATGTGCACAGGTTGAAACTTCTCAAAACACTTACTTCAAAACTTTTTTTTTCTATTTTATTATGCCTTCAAAATGTTAAATGCTTCAGATTGTTCCCATAGCGATAGTGTTAAAGGACCAATTCACACTATTAGACTTACGGCAAAATCACTTTTATATACCGTATGAATCCTGTTTTCAGCAAAATCATGCCATTTTCCATAGTAAAGGTCTTATGTCGGTAGGGATGTAACTTTAGCATATTTATGATACAAGCAATTGAATTCTACTTAGGCTGTATCATAATACGAATTTAAATCAAAATGCATTGTGGAGGGGATTGCTACATACAAAGGGGTTTAAAACACATATAATAGTATCTCCGACTAAGATTGTTCCACATTGAACTCATGGTACATTACTAGATGAATGATTCCTGAATTAAGTATTAATAGTAGTAACAGTCATTAAATTAGAGGGCTTAAACTGGTCATTAATGCCTGGATTGATAGAATAGTTGCCAGCTATAAAACTGATAACCAGATAATATCATCATAACTTAAATATAAACAATAAAAAAAGAGATGAATACACAAAGATCACTTTGTAATGATTGTTTTGTTAGGGGCTCAGAAGCAAGTTTTCATTCATGTAAACCAAAAAAGGAACTTGTGAAGCCTGCACACAAATACATTTGACAAAAAAGAGCTTATTCAATAAAGTGCAGATTTGGCACTACTGAAGGGAATGTTCCTTTCAAATCAATGGGACATTCTGTGCCGAATCGGCACTATCACACTTGATTGATTAATGAGGAAGATTCACTTAGGAATGATACAGGGTATCACACCCCAGTCAAGTGTTAACTGCCACTCAAGATAAAGGCCGTAAACGCTGGATCGGGGTGTGATACCCGGCACAGCTGCTTAGTGAATTCCAGCCAATGTGTTTTCTCAGCTGTGGCAGCTGTTTCTACAAAATAGCTATAACCTGTTTCAGAAATATTATCATAAATCCTATTAATATTCTTACCCTCAATATTATCACCACTTCTGTTACATCGATATATGTTAACTATAAATATGTATTTTTAATCAGTAAACAATGAGTGTACAAGCAATGCAGGGAACTTACAGTATTGATTGCATATTCACTGTTTGAAGCTGTATTACATGAGTTAACCTACTATGAACTGCAACGATATAAGCAACTCTAGGTACAATAATCAAGTCACCCATACCCTCTCTCCATCTCTCTGTGTTTGAATACATTGGTCATGTCCTGGTAACTCCAGTTCTGGAATTAATCACATTTTTCTATTATGGGTGACATGAACAGTTTAAAACTGTAGTCTTGTCAGTGAGCCAGGCACCAGCAGTAACCATATAATTGCATGAATGGAGCACCTGGTACATTCAGTAATGCCACTATTTATTGACTAGTTGGCAAGGAAGTTTGCCAATGGTCCTTTTGACTGAGAGAAAACCCTATGCATGATTATTTCTATTTAATCTCTAGAACTAGAGCTCTCTGAAATGTCCTCTAGTGTTACATGTAGTGCATAAACCCACTGAGAGGTGGGTTCTTGACACATTTGACATGCCACTGGACCTTTAACACATCACAAAGCACTGTGATGCAAAATATGTATATACAATATGTTACATAACGTACTTGCATTGAGTAGGTAATTGCACCAGCTAATAAAAAATCAACAATGGAAATTCAGTATTTCTTTTTTTTTTTTTTACCTGTTGATTATTGACTGGCACGATTTTTGATTGACAAGACTACTAGGTGTCATAATCCACAGGCAGAGCACATACATAGTTTATTCGGCCAGAGCCAACCGCAAGTACAGTAACATATGAAAAACATTATAATAACCCCACAAAACCGGGACTTATAGGGGACTCCTTGCTTTTTAGGTGCATAGTGATGCCAAAGCTAGTTTATCCTGGATGCCGCCTCCAATATTCCATCAGAATATCCCAGTCACAAGGAAAGACCAGCCCACATCTACACAGTACACAGTACAGTTGGTCAGTAGACACCGAGACAAACTAGGAACAACTGTTGAGCTCAGATAGGGTTCGGCTTCTATAGTTTCCCAGCCTTCATATGGAAACATGGAGGAATAGATGAAAAACAATCAGCGGAAGCCCTTTAATCTTCTGATCCAATCGAAAGCGAGGGAGGCGTCCAGAATTGACCAATCCAGAGAGGAGTTGGAGTCGGTGTATAATGACATCCCTAAGGGTTTGAGCCTGGGAGCAATGGAAATTGGAACTGACAGATGGGAACTGCAGCAATGGAGTTAGAACCTGAATGCTGGTCTCGGAGATCAGCTCACGCCTCCCATGGAACAATCCTCCAGACTTGGTGTGTGTACTCTCCCAGCAGGCAGGCAGGCAAATCCTTCCTTAGCTCTCCATTGTCCCTTAGCATAGCACCTAATCCCTCACAAAGGCTAGCCCCCTCACTCATTGTATTTCTGGTAGTCAGTCATTGTTACTCACCCAGGAATAAAATGGGTCCCACAGATATCTTGATGCAGTGAAACACATATACATAAAAAATAGTTACATACTGTATTACTAGGGTTGGGATGTTTTCAGGCCCTAGGGTGGCAATATTAACCCTTACAGTGGATCGCCATCTTGACGGCAGTATGAGGACTTAACCTTCCTTTTGGTTGCTACACTATGCTTCTCATGTTAAAAATAGTTTTAATTTCTAAATACTATGTATTTGATCTCTTGTTGTTATTACAAATAAAAAAGTTATCATCTACTGTAATACTGAAGTAAGAAAGATCAGGTATCACCATCTTAATGATTTTTGTCTATGTTTTATTAAGTAAAGGTTTTATATTTTACTTACCTGTAATACAATATAATATACAATTAAATTGTTATGAAAAACATACAAAAATCATCATCCCATCATAATACAGGGTGTCTATAAATTATTCACCCCATTGTAAGCCTTAATAATTTATTATTATAGGAGCAATATTAAAACGGTTTGCAGTAATTAATAACACCGGATTGAAGAGACATTAGCTTCCATCATGCAAGACATTCTTCTTAATGTTTGGAACAAAATCATCTATCGCCTTGATGTTCTGCGTGCTACTAATGGGGCTCACGTGGAAGTTTACTGAATTCTCATTTACTGGAGCATTGACTGAACTGTGATAGTCTACTTAATTTAAACAAACATTTCTTGATTTGTGTTATTAATTGCCGAAAACCGTTTTAAGATAGTTCCAAAATAACGAATTTATTAAGGCTTATAGTAAGGATAATAATTTATGGACACCCTGTATATATATTTTTTAAAATGCAGACCCCAAATTATCTGCTCCAACCAGAAGTAAAATCATCTGGCAAAATGTAAGAAGCGATGTCACTGTGACAAATCTGTCAGTTTGTGAGTGAGAAATATAATTTGTCACATTGTGAATGCTAAATCCCAAACACTTGCAATGTGTCCAAACACTTTTAAAGTGCCACATATATCAACTTTTCATCATTTGCGACCTGGATAAATCATCTTTATAGCTCATACCCAAGTAAAACCTTTTGCATATTATTCCTATTTTTTAAAGGCTCTTGCCTATCAATTCTGTGACATTTAATTTGTCTACATTAATTTGAGCAATCAAATCCAATAAAGGTGAATATTGTATTGCCTTTCAGGTAGAACATTTCTCCTGCACTTCAGATAGAAAGTCACTTTGCAATTATCGAGCATTTTTGCCTCAAACCTGGCATCCCATATGTAATGCAACATTTAACCCATATTTCTGCCCCTGCCTGTTTTGGCAGTAAATCAAATGTACTGTACTTCCAAATCTGGCCAAAAAAATGTAGTAAATTCAAAGTAGAGATAAAAAAATAAATAAAAAGATTTGAAAGGCCTCAAACGATCTGCACAAATATATCTAAGAATATAGTCGCCCTTGACAATTTAAGCCACAACTATGGCACACACACTTTACCCGCTACCTGTAAAAATGCTCATGCACTGCTGAACGTTACTGGAGGAAATCATGCTGTAAGTTCATACCAACTATAGATTCATACTCTCCTCCTATAAGGTGAACAAAATATAAGTGCGCGACTACAATATATAAGTGACGTGATAAGTGTAATACAATGGAATAGGTGACCTTGTGTATATATTGAAGTATATGGAGCGTCTGCAGCTGTGACACCAGGGATGGCTCTGGTCCCCCCTATAAGCACACAAAAATACAAAAACCACAGCGCACAACGCTCATAGTGCATTAAATGATATCTTTAGTAACCAAAATAAGGAGGTAAGTGTTGTGCGTACATTTAAATAAAATAAACAAGCATTTCAGGGTTATTGTTACCCAAACACCAACGGACGCCCGTGATAGTCTCGTGGCTCTCTCCTTCTCACTCCAACAGCCTCGGTGTAGGGTCTGGATAATCTCCACTCCAATCGCTGGTATTTCAGCCTCTTGCCTTGGGGTAAGGCTAGTACAGTCTCACGTAGGTGAACAGCAGTCCAGAATGACCTCCGCTTGTGAGCGCAATGCCCGTCACTGCACAGGTCTCGTTTGCAATGGAGCAGCGGAGCACACGCTGTTTGGCGTCCTGGTCGAGCGCTTCCGGGTCTGTGACGTCATAAAACCGCGAGAATTCGTCGCAAGTCTACAGAACACCGGACCGGTTCTCTGGGGGTGCTGGGATATAGAGGGTTCGCAAAGTTCTTAGTCCAACGCGTTTCGAAACCACATGGGTCTCTTCATTGTGCGCTGTGGTTTTTGTATTTTTGTCTCCTCCTATAACACTGTTCATTTAATGTAGGCATGTATTATCATATTATCATAGCTGTGTGCCCTGGACATAATTAAAAAGAAGAGGTAACTCTCAATGTATTACTTCCTGGTAAAACATTTTATAAATATATAAATATAACACTGCTATTTTTCTTGCAAGCAAACTTACTTTTCTTTAATTTTCTTCACTCATACTATGTTTGTCCTCTAACCGTCAATGCCTAGACACTACCTTTAACTCCCTTATCTGTCCAACTACACCTGCACCCCCTTCTACCCTCATGGCCAAATACCTTGGCACCTACTTCACAGATACGATTAAGTCAATCAGACTGGACATCACTTTCTAGTGCCTCCTTTTTCCCATTGTTTCTCTTAAAATCCACCAATGGCTTGCGGAATCTGCGGATTGTATTGGTAAAATCCACCAGCGGATTGTATCCAATGGCAGTTTTTTAATTAATCCGCATGGATTAAAACAGTAACAATCCGCCAATTAATTTTACACTATAGAACAGATTTTGAATGGAATGCTCAGGAAATTCCGCGTAACTGATTTTTACAGTTTTGCCCACCTTTAGCTATGGCGTAACAGAACAGGGCCATCTGCCAGAGTGTCAGACACATACTGCATTTAAATACTTTATTTTAAAATAAATACAACTCTACAAACTGTAGGAAGTGATTCTTTGGCTTCCCACAGCAAACAACGTGTTATTAGGTTGTTATTCAGATCTAAGGCACCTTATGAAAAATTAGGTATGCATCAGACCCAACAGGATCAGAAGTTGAACCCACACAACATCTGTTATTCAGGACCACAGCTCTATCAGTGTGAGTTAAACCAGCTCATGCATAGCACCACGGTCACAGTATACTTAGTTTTGAGCTCTACTCCTCATTGAGTGGTCATACCTGTACAAAGCACTTTACCCTCTTCTGGGATAGAAAAGCATATCTAATAAATAGTCTTCTACCACGAGACACCTTTTGGCATGGAAAGAAACCTTACCGTCCATTTATTTGAATAGGCTGCATGTACAGGATTCCAGCATCGAATTCTGTGGTGTTTACTTGTTTATTGTTTTTTATTTGGTTATTATTTTGATTGCATTGGATACTGTTGGTGGTTGTTTATTTTTTAGGTTGACCATTGACTGCCAAAGTATTACATCATGTCCATATTATATGGGCATGATGTACCCACTGTGCCAATCAATTGGTTTATTGGCATTTGTAATGTGTTTATTTTTCTATGTAATATGTTTTATTTTGGGCCTGTTTTTTTTAAAGTCACCATTTATTGCTATTTATTGCCCATATTATATGGGGTTCCCACTGTACCACCCGAGGACCTCTTGACACCCCCGGGAACCAACCCAGGGCCCCCGGACATCTGTGGAACCACCCGAGGGCCCCCAAACACACCCGCGGGGACCACCCGATCACACCCAGATACCCACGGGGACCACCCGAGGACCCCCGCTGGTCTCTGGTACCATTCATATGCATACAAACTAAAAATTGCTTTTATGTGTGTTAGGGGGGTATAGGGGTTGTTGGGGGCACAGGGGGTGGGTGGGTTGTGTATTGGTGGGTAGTACATATTGCAATGTTTATTGGGGGTAATTGCCCCCAATAAACCTTCTATTGTGCCTTAACCCTTTCATTGCCTTAGCGGCTATCCGCTAAGGTAATGAAGCTACTTTAATGTACATTTTATTAATAGTATGCGGGAGCAGGGGGTCTCCTGAGCTGAACCGCTTTGATTTGTACCTCAGGGACCCCCTGTTTCCCGAATTACAGGCCCCCGTATGGGGCATCGCGTGCCGGTATAGCCGCCATTTTTTAAATCATTAGCATCACGTGACCGTGGGATTTAAATACAGGAGGAGAAACTGGCACCCCATACAGGGGCCTGTAACACGGGAAGCAAGGAGTCCGCGAGGCTGAAATCAATGCGGTTCATCTCAGGAGACCTCCTGCTCCTGCACACTATTAATAAAAATTACATTAAAGCAGCTTTATTACCATAGCCGATAGCTGCTATGGTAAGGATTTTTTAAAATTGTTATTGGGGTTTTGATACTAGTGTACATGAGTAGGGGGTCTCCTGAGGTGAACCTCATTGGTTTCAACCTCAGGGACCCCCTACTTCCTGAGATACAGGCCCTGTTATGTGGTGCCAGTATCCCAGTGCAGAATTTAAATCCCCCGGTCACGTGACGCAGAGATTTAAAAGCACAGTGGATACCAGCACCCCATAATGGGGCCTGTATCTCAGCAAGTAGGGGGTCACCGAGGCTGAAACCAATGCGGTTCAGTTCAGGAGACCCCCTGCTCATGTACACTATTATTAAAATCTATATTTTTACTGCACGATCGCCTGTAAGAGCTGTGCATGGAGACGCAGCGTCTCCATGCAGCTCCTACAGGCTGCAATTTTTTCTATCAGTTATTGCGCTATAGGACTTATAGTGCGATAGCACTGATACAAAAAACAGCGGCTATACAAAAAAACAGGTTGGACGATAGTGCATTTTTTAAATCGGCCTTAAAAAATGGTCTTCATTTCTTTTTGAATCCTGTTTTTAGCTTCATGCTTTAGTGCACAATATGCAAAATTAACTCTACAACAACTGCTGTCTTTCTGCAATCTCCTCCTGGATGTCCCACTGTTGCCTGAAGCTTAACATGTCCAAAACAGAACTGATAATCTTCCCCCCTTCCACTGCGACCCCTACACCCAAATTATCCCTCACTGTCAATAATACCACAATCTCAAAAACACCCCAAGACTGCAGTCTATGGGTCATCTTTGAGTCTATCTCCTTCATTCCTTACCCTCAAAATATTGTCAGAGTGAACCCTTTTCTCACTCATGATGCAATTAAAATCCTAATTCACTCGCTCATCTTGTCCTGTCTTTATTCTTGCATCCTTCACCTATGTGGCATTCCTCTTGTCCACCTGACCCAACTCCAACTGACCACCATTCACTGACAAGTCTGCACCACTCCAGCTGTGAGAAAAAAGTACAAACCTTATTCCTTTAAAAAAAAAAAAGGATGCATTATTAAGAATAATAGCATATATTCTCCCTCCCCTGTCCCCCCTCCCCATCTCCAATCCCTCATCCCCCCTGTTAGCTGTTGTGTTTTACCCCCAACTGATGTTCCCTTCCTTCCTCTCCAGTTGGTTGACCTGTACAATTTTTGTTTAAAAATATGATTCTGAATATATGTTAAGTTATTTTGTCTTAAAAACAGTCGCTGATATAGCGTAACGATTAAGAGCTTCCCCTACCCCCTTTATCCTTCTGTATCCCAAATACCTTAATAAAATATTGTTTAAGAAACAAACAAACAATAATAACTATTTTTTTAAATAATAAATGCATACACACATACATGTAATAACATTCTCCATAAACAAACATCTCCTAATTAATAGAGCTGGGAGAATTTTTTTTGAGTGGATTGGCCAGTTTCTTTGGCCCAGGGATTTCCACAAATCAGTTTAAAGAATACAAATGCCCCGTTATTGTTCTATCACTGGCAATCCATGCGACAGATTAATATTTTAAACTGAAAACCATAATCCGCAATCCACGAAAGAGGAGGAATATAACTAGAGGTTCAGCATACAAGCAGAAGCAAAGGGGCACTGGCAGGTAACCTTAGATGTCCAACATAAGATGAAGAGGGGTTGCAATAGTCAGACAACACAGTGTAATGTCACAGGTGAAGATGGACACAATAGGACACCGGCGTCAATAGACTTAACACACTCACCCCCAACACAATCACTTTTGTCTCTTGGGGACAATGCATTTTATCAAGTCGGTTTAGATGATTTTGGTGTAACAGGGATGATGATGATAATGATCATGATAGCATAGGTGCTAGATGTCCTATCCAGCGCAGCATCAGTTTGCAAAGCAGACATGATGATATGAGTGCTATTGCACCTAGTCTGAGTACAAGCAGCTCAATGCAAGAGCAGCAGCTCACAATTCAGGAAGCGTGTGAAAAGGTGAGCAAATTCCACTGCACCCATGAAAGGTGCTGGCTGGCAATTTAGCTAATATGCTTGCTATACAGTAGGCTTGTTGCCATTCAAATTTGTTGCATCTGAGGGATTCAGAGAGCATATTCAAAGTTGCGAGCTACGTTGGACCATCCCAAGCAGATCCTATTTCGCTAAAAAGGCACTTCCCAAACTGAACAGCAAAGTTGTTGCATTGGTGGTTGATGCCTTAGCACAGTCGGAGGTAAGTAGGGTACACCTTATTACAGACTTGTGAAGTAGAAGTCATGGAGGCAGTGACTACCTGATTGTTAATGCCCATTTGGTGTGTTTTACTACTGTCAAACCATAAAAGGTGGTTTGCAGCAGCAAGACATTCCGTAGATATGCCACTTCTTATATGCAGAGTTTTGAAGAAAAGGCGCACACAACTTTTGATGTGTTAGCAAAAATAAAGAATGTCTTACAGTGGTAGCTAATTCCAAGGACATTTGAGGTTGAGTTTGGTGATGGGGATAATGGTTCCAACTTGGTTGCTGTCCTGAAATAAGGCAACATGACACACTTTCCTTGTTTTGTACAAGAACTACATTTAATAGTTACTTATTTCTTAGCGCAGTGACGGAATGTGTAGAGAATTTTGTCCACAGATAGAAAAATATGTGATCACTTTAGCTGATCATACACCGCCAGCAATGCCCTGTCTAGCCTGCAGGAGCAAAACAGCCTGCCTAATCACCATCTAAAAATGCTGTCTCGTCGGCTTCTTGGGCTCAAATGAGGCATCACGGCCTTAAATATGGCTTGTGACGTCACAATTACCCTCAAAATGGTTAACAGCCACCTGATTGGCTTTTAAAACCATGTTCTGACGTAATTTTTTGTTTTGCCGTGACGTCACTTAAATGGAATGATGCCAGCCAATCCAAATGGCTGTGCTTCATTTGCCTTTAAGATGACGTCACGAAGCTGGCGTCAGATGGTATTTCAGCCAATCAGATCGTGGGAACAAATTCCACACTCTGATTGGCTGAATTAAATTGTGATACAGTGGCCATCTTGGATTTAGTGACGTCATCTTAAAGGCAAATGAAGCACAGCCATTCTGATTGGCTGGCATCATTCCCTTTAAGTGACGTCACGGCAAAAAACATTTTTTAAGTCGGAACATGGTTTTAACAGCCAATCAGGTGGCTGTTAACCATTTTGAGGGTAAATGTAACGTCACAAGACATATTTAAGGCCGTGACGCCTCATTTGAGCC
Source organism: Ascaphus truei (assembly GCF_040206685.1). Taxonomy (NCBI): domain Eukaryota; kingdom Metazoa; phylum Chordata; class Amphibia; order Anura; family Ascaphidae; genus Ascaphus; species Ascaphus truei. Next base: position 68,479,394 of record NC_134485.1, on the reverse strand, counting down.
CAAGAAGCCGACGAGACAGCATCAGCTGGGATTTAACATGGGGTATTTGGATTGACAGATGAAGAAAGAAGATAAAGAAGAACAAGAAATGGTTACAGATGAAGATAGAAGAAGGTGATTAAAGAAAGAAAAAAGAAGATTGGGGTACCTGAGCCGGATCTTCATGGCGGATGGCATTAGATGCTGTTGGAGGCCTTCAAGGTACGTGAGCTTCCTGTTTCCCCGGGAGTCGGAGGGCCACCGCTTCTAATGGTAAGTAATATATTCAATGTTTGTAAATGTCTCTTTTTACAGGTTTAATCTTTGGATGTGTTTTTTGATTTTTTGGGGGAGGCACATTGACTGATAATATATTAATCGGTACCTCTTTGGGGTACAGACTAATACATTATTATGACAATATTTGGGGGGCATTTGTCGCTTGGTATTGGTGTTGCTTTTTTGCATTTCATGTATTATGTGGATGTCATTGTTTGTTTTTTCATGCTTAATGTAATTAAAGTTTTGCGATTGGTGTTCGCTTGTACTTAATGTTATATGATGTTAGCTAATATGTTTTATGGTTACTTCAGAGATTGTTTTAATTGATTTTTTTGGAGTTTAAATGGTTACATTCATTAATGTTGGAGAAATTCATTGTTTGAATTGGTTAGTGTTACTATTCATTTTGAATTGGTTTAGGAATTAATTGGTTTGATTGGGTTAATGGTTGAATTAATTCATTGTTGATGTTGTAATTGCTTCTATTGATTGGATTAGCTGGCTATTGTTTTTATTTAGTGACGTGTGTTTTTTTGGAGTTTAGTTACGTTTATTACTATGTGTCTTGTGTATTAATTTATTGTGATTAGGGTGCCCATTGAGTGCTATAGAGGCTTATCATGCCCATATTATTATTATATGGATATGATGTATCACTATACTACTCAATGGGTATAGGGTGGGTATAGTCAGTCAGGGTGGGTGCTTAGGCTTCCCGGGTTGGTATCGGGTCAGGGTGGGTTAACCCCTTAATGACTATAGCAGTTAGTAACCGCTAAGGTGATTAAGGGGTTAGGGGCCATTAGAATGTATTTATTTTGTATATATGCTTTCTGGCAACGGAGGACAGAGGGACCTGCGGTTGTGGTAAGTATAACTTTATTTATTTACTTTATTTATGTATGCTAATGCAGTGTTTAATAATGGGCAAATAATCTATTATCCATATCTGGATAATAGTTATTTTGCCCATTACTGTACTGTATGGGTTTGGGCGGAGGGGGGGGGGGGCGTGTATTGATTTTTTTTACATATTTATTAATATACATTTCTTTAATAGTGTAGAGGTGCAGGGGGTCTCCGGAGCTGAACCACGTTGGTTATATGTCCGGGGACCGCCTGCTTCCCGAGATACAGGCACCTTTATGGGGTGCCGGTATCCCTCTGCATTGAAATGTCCCGCGTCACGTGACCGGGACATTTCCTTGCATAGGAGATACCGGCACCCCATAAAGGTGCCTGTATCTCGGGAAGCAGGGGGTCCCGGACATAAAACCAACGTGGTTCAGCTCCGGAGACCCCCTGCACCTCTACACTATTAAAGAAATGTATATTTAAATAAATAATTTTCGGGCGACATTTCAGCTGGGAGAGGCGGCTCTCTCAGAGCAGCTCTCTCTGCAGCAGAAATGAATCGCCGGTTTAGGCCTTTTCAGAGGGTTGATGCTTTCGCTGGCAGCAACTCGCCCGTTTGGGATATTTGCTATCACTGGTAATCGAGCCTTTCTGAATACCGTGATAGCAACGCCCAAAAAACAGTCATTTTAAATTCCCTGGCGATTTTTTTTATCAACCCTCTCTGAATAAGGCCCAGTGTGTTTTACAGAGCAGGAAGTTCTCTTGTAGAGTAGCACCGTTAGTAAATATGGTCCTTTCTCTATCCTTTCCTATAATAGATGAGAAAGCTGCATTTTTCAAATATCATCTATTAATTACATAATATTTGGTCAGTTCAGTGTTACCTTCCTGTAAAGGAAAGATTTGCAGTAAATATGAGATGGTGAGGAAGATTGGCTGTGAGGTGATGTAAGTGCCATATAACATTAACCTTTGTAACCTTGGCTTCACTGTATTATGGTCTTGTTTGCATTAGCTGTAAGGTCAAGAAAGTCATGTCTAGCACTTGCTAAAATGCCTTCCCTACAGTCTTTTTAGCAAGTTCATCACACCTCTTCCTGACATGTGACAGCACTATACTTGCACATGAAGTGCCACTTTTCTTACATGATTTAATAAATAAAGTTCAAGTGCATGTTAAGTTATTTGCAGTAAAGTAAGCTGAATATGGTCAAAACTTAAAGAAAACGTTGAAGTTAATAGCTTTGCTATTTATCATTGACAGACACATTAGTTGTCATTAACAATCGATATTAAGTATTGTTGTTAGTCAGTATATCTGTACTGTATTTCTGCATTTATTGAATTAACAAAGAATTGTATATATTATTATAATTTTTTTATTATTATCGGTTATTTAGAAAGCACCAACATATTCCACATGGCAGTAGACAGTGTTGCCACCACTCCGTGTTTGACCTGGAGAATATGGGTTTTGGGCACTTATCTCTGGGCTACGGGTTTATCCTGTTAATCTCTGGGTGGGGCAGGGTGCGGCTTGGTGTAGTGGTGTCTACGACATCCTCCGGTATTCTCCTGCATCTCCCCCTGCAACACTAAGGTACATGGCTGCGTGGTGTCAAAAGATGTAGCGTTGCCATGGCAATGGGACGCGACGTGACGTCACAGCGTCATGTGATGCCCGTTGCCATGGTAATGGGATGCTACGTGATGTCATGGCGCTATGCAGCGTCACTTGATGCAACTTGATGCAGCGTAACATGATAATGTCACATAGGGTACTATTGTCATGGCAACATGGCGTCATTTGACCCTGTGCAGCCATGTTTATAGGAGTTGTAGGGAAAGATGCAGGAGGATGCTGGGAGAGGCCGTCGCACCATGCCGCCGCAGGTAAGAGAGACATTTTTTTTTACATTTTTCTCCGGGTTGGCCTTCAGTAGAAGGTGGCAACCCTGGTGGTAGAATGGGGGAATAGATTGATAGTAGTTGAAAGAACACAGGGCGCAAACAGATTTGGAATAACTAACTCATTTATTGAGCCAATTGTGCTTGGCTCAGTAAATGAGTTAGTTATTTCAAATCCGTTTGTGCCTTGTGTTCCTTCAACTACTACTTGCATTGGATTGATTACAGTCTATAGTTGAAACACAGGAGCACCGGTAATTGTATCATCTTTTATTATACTTTTTTTTTTTAGGTGTGCAGCATTTATTTCATATACTTGGAATAGATTGATAAACAGAATTACATACTAAATAAGGACAAAAAAGCGAAACAAATATAAAAGATAAGGAGCGTCCTGTTTGTGAGAGATTAAAGTCTACATTGATTGTGCAATATACAATCAATATATCCAGATACCAACATTGTTAGGACCAGGGCTTTTTGCGCCAGATGGTGTGGTACATTGTACCAGCACCTCTTTTTCTCTGCTGCTGGATTTTTTCACTATTTGCAGCCTCGGCTTGCTGATGGGGCAGGGCCATCACTTCACCCAGCCAATCCCTCCCGTACCTATTTCCCTGCCCCAGCATGGCTGAGCAGTGCAGAGCAGAAAGACCAGAGAAGCGCTTTCCACCACCCCCAGGTAACATTCTTAGAGTAAGGAAGAGCGTCTGTGTGTGTATGTTTGTGTGTGTGTTTGTTATTGGGGTAGGAGGGTTATTATGTGTATTTGGGAGGGGGATATTATGTGTATTGGGGGTATGATGTATATGTGTATAATGGGTTATGTGTATGGAGGGTTTATTATGTGTATTGGGGAGTGTGTTATGTGCATTGGGGAGGTTTAATATGTTTATTGGGAGAAAGTGGGTTATGTGTATTGGCGGAAGGGGGAATTATGTGTATTGGATGAGGGATAGGCTTAGTGTGTATTGGTGTGTAGAGTTTCGGAGAAAGAGAGGTGGGGTGAGAGAGAATGGGTGAAAGAGGTGCGAGAGAGGTTGGAGAGAGAGTGGTGGGAGTGAGAGAGAAAGAAGTGTGGGTTTGGGAGAGAGAGAGGTGGAGGTGAGAGAGAGGTGGATGTGAGAGAGAGGTGGGAGTGAGAGAGAGGTGGGAGAGAGAGAGAGGTGGGAGTGAGAGAGAGGTGGGAGTGAGAGAGAGGTGGGAGTGAGAGAGAGGTGGGAGTGAGAGAGAGGTGGGAGTGAGAGAGAGGTGGGAGTGAGAGAGAGGTGGGAGTGAGAGAGAGGTGGGAGTGAGAGAGAGGTGGGAGTGAGAGAGAGGTGGGAGTGAGAGAGAGGTGGGAGTGAGAGAGATGTGGGAGTGAGAGAGATGTGGGGTGAGCGATTGAAGTGGGGGGTGGGAAAGAGAGAGGTGGGGTGTGGGAGAGAGAGGTGGGCATGTAGGAGAGATGGAGGTGGGGTGGGGAGAGAGAGGTGGGCGTGTAGGAGATAGAAATGGGGAGAGGATGTGAAGCTATCTGCAGCCCTGAGTAGCGGCACCTCTTTTTTACAAAAAAAGCACTGGTTAGGACTATTTCCTAATTTGACAAGCAATTGCAACCTAAACAAACACTCAATCGCACAAATGGAGTTACTTACAATGGCCCGTGAGCCATGTCTATGTACATAATAATGGTTGGTTGAGTGAAGCAGTAACCGCTACAAAAGTCTGGTAAATAACCCACGAGCCATCAAGACATTACTTAAAAGCCCTACATTGAAACTTATCAAATACTGATATACGAAGAAAAAAAAAAGGAATAAAATAATATGTGATATAATATGAACCCCTCTATATATGTACATATATTATCAGAGTGTTTTGAATAGTGCTAGATGCTCTCTTAAGAGAGCTTGGGAGAAAGAGACTGTATAGAAGGGAGAACAAAGAGGATAGAAGTGCGCTACTAAAATAAATTCTGGGATAATGAAGATACACAATGTAAACGTAATAAAACTGATATTAGATCCAAATTACCAAACAATATTCAATGTGAAAATAACACATAGATCAGTATAATAGTGAAACGGATAACCTTGCATAGGTATTAAAGGAGAGCATCAGCAGCTGTTGACAAAGGGGTGGCTCAGCAGCACCCCCAACAACTAAAAGAGAATAAAGACAAAAAAAGCGCACAACGCTCATAGTGTAATCCATTTTAGTAGAAAAAAATCTTTAAAATGGGTAAGTATTCTACGTACATCAAATAAGATCTTTAAAGGCATTTCATGTTACAAGACATGGGTTACCGAACACTGGAACTGGACGAGTAGAAGAAACCGTTGTCATCTGGTCACCCTCAGATTGTGTTGGGAAGACGTAGCTCTTCTTGCAGTAGGTGGCCCATCACGTGATGGCACAATCAATCCTACTTGGAGCAGACGTATAGCCTGGTTTGGTGTATTTTCCTGCTCTAATCGCTACAGAGTGACGCCCTTGCAGTGACGTCACTAACCATCGCTTTACACTGCCGGTGTTCTCTTCAGGCTTAAGTTGTTCATGCTCTACGTACTTTTAGAGATTCAGTCTCCACATCTGTACTATTACTTGCCACTTCATTAAAACCATCCCCCGGAACAACACATACGGGTCACGATATACTGTGACGCCGGTCAGTGAAGGAAGGAGGTTTTTTTTTAGGCTTTATTACTGGACATTTTATATCAGTGTTTCCGTACTCTACAATCAACGCTTTTCTGGGAGAGGTTTCCTGACAGGATGTGTGCTCCAAGGAGGATCGACACGCCCAATCTCGGACTTCCACTAGCGAAAAGGGGGCAGTTAAATAAACACCTGTTTTATTTATTAGAAATTGTAATTAATTCCAACTTTTTTTTTTCATTCCTTGATTGTGGGACTTGTACTAGGGACATAGAGCGAATTTATAGTGGGCTGAAGGAGTACTGTATAGTATGATTCTGATAGTCACTAGCGGTCGTGGGTGCCGCAAATTGCAAATAAATGCCGGGGAATTCAACTTTGGTTTGGCCGGCACCAAAAACAGTAAGTCTTACTACATCTGAATGAAAGTGTGAAAGAAATATCTTTGGTAGGATTCATTGCAAACAGCAGATGGCGCATTGTATACAGTACAGTATCTTGGCTCATGCATGCAAAGACCTTCATACGTATTTCAATACAAGATATAATGTAGAACTGTTTCACGTTAAACTCTGCTTTTCATTTTTTTTATATGACCTTGTACTTTGCATCTTTTCCTTAAAAGTATCAGGTTCACACTTTAATCAAACAATGTACATTAAGCTACAGTTTGTTTCAGACTTCTTTTAACATGGCGCCTAAATGCAATGAACGATCATTATTCAAATGCCTAATTTTCGAACTCAAACGTGCTGTAATCTACAATCTGTTTTAAATGACATTTTCTTTAAGGCTTGCTTATTTTATTTAATTATATTTTAACATATATGTCAAGTTCTCTCTATTATCTGTTACCTTAGTAAATATTTGATTGACTATTTCTTGTATTTTCTCTCTTTTTAAATATAGAATCAATTATGAGTAATTTGAGCTCTAAAAAGTCTCACAGTTTAGCATAATTTATTAAATCTAGGTCACTGTGTTTAATGGCTTTAAGGTATCTACAGCTCTTATCCTAATGCATCACTCTATGCTTCCATAACATGTTTTATAGTCACTTTTTAGTAAATTTACCCCTATAAGTAAACTGATGGGGTTTTTTTTTGTTGAACAGGGACATTTGTATATGTAATTGTTCCCCTTTGTTTGTGGTCATGTAAAACAAGTTATTAACACACATTTCAAACATATTTTAAAACAACCTTGCTATTCTTTATTTTCGAATCATAGCAGTTCTGCAAATACGTTTGTCATAAGCCACTTATCAGAAAAATAGAATCCTGTCAGCTGGAATTGATTGGAACCATTCTATATCTTGTGCCACACATTACAGTTTTCAATGATTTATAATATTTGCTGCACACAAAGGTACATTTTGGGCTCTCTTACTTGGAAAGATTATACGTAATAACCATCAATCTTTTCCAAGCAGAGTAGAGATACAAACATGCAGAATTTTGGCTGAAATTCAAAGCTAAGGCATAAACAGCATCACAAAAAAGAAACCCTTTTCTTGGAATCACTCTCCAACGTAGAATGACAGCCTCTTGTGACTAATGTTACCTACTCAGGCATTCTGGATTGATGTCTGTTATTATCCTGCAATAAATAGAACATATTTAGCCTGGGTACAACTTATTTACCTCTGACAACACATGTATGAAAATGAAAACATTTTTTTTAGCTATTAAATGGGCCTGCTACTATAAAAACCGTCACCAGCATCTCCAGAAATATCACTTGACAGTGATTTAACCAACCACTGTTAGAACATTGGTACAATTATTTAGAAGTGTTGGAAACTTATGTAGACATGTGACAAGGTTAAAGTTCAACTCATTGACATTTATCATTACCACGATTTCATCCTCTTTAAGTGTATCTAAACTAAAGGAGACATATTCCTTAGTGACGGGTAAATAAAAAAAAAAAGGGGTTTCAAGCTAAATTAATATAATGACACACTTTCATGATGGATTTCCATTTCATTTTAAGGTTATACATTTCGCGCCATGGGTTCAATTATCTTTGTCATAAAATAAGCTATTTTGTTATAGACAACCTTTACCCAATTTTCATAGCCTAATTTAACGGGAAAGCTGTTAACATCAGGTTTTAAAGCCAGTGATAAATTGCCTTCTAACCAATTTGATAATTTCTGGCTTAGATATTATAATATTCAAAGGTATACCTTCCTCTATAATGATGAGAAAAATGGAAACTATAAATATAAGTTTGACATTGAAATGTGACAAGGGATTTATTTATCAACAGAGAAAAAAGGTATACACACCTATGTGGGTTGGGGGTGCGCTAGTTGGATGTTTGATGATGGTCTGTGATGGTCCTTAAAATGATTAATATATGATATGGAGAATTAATGTCAACAGATATATATAAATTAGTTGTACCAATGACACTCCTACAAAGTCAAACAATTAACCATAATGCCAGATACAATCAATAAGCAATGTAATGAATATTGACAAAAGATGAAAAGCTGTGCAAAAAATTTGTAACCATATGTGTAACAAAGCACACACAGTAGGGGCTCCTCGTCAACTGCTTGATTGGTGTTTCAAATGTATCCACACCCAAGTCAGTGTAAAGTGTAAGGGGATACAATCTGTGGGTAAACAGAGTCCTCTTGAGTGATATTAAAGGCCTATGGAGTAGTTAACTGATGCTGCCCCAGATAATAGGATACCACTCCTCTTCAGTAAAGAAACTTGAAAAAAAGGAAAAATATAGGGTGCAAATCGTGTAAAATACCTATATAAACTGTAATGAAAATAATATTATGCAATTGATAACATGGGATCACTGATAAATCCACTGCAACATTGAGGGCACCCGTTGGCAGAGAGGGGCAGTCACGGAGAAGAGCTGCAACAGCTGCTAGCAAGCTGGGGTCTGCAGAACACAAGCGGTGCAGTGCCTCAACTCAGAGACCAACACAAAGTCCAGCGGTTATGCGGGAAAGACAGTCCCATGGCATTTTGAATCCTGCTGACGGTGAATGCAAGAGGAGAGAGAGAGAGTTTCTAACAGGCGAATATACCTTTTTTTATCTTTTGTTGTGGGAGTGCACAGTTATCAATTGTATATTATTATTTTCATTACATTTTGTAAAAGTATTTTACATGGTTTGCGCCCCCCTTTTGCGCCCCCTTTTTTTGAGATGTATTTATCAATGTCTTTTGGCTACAAACATTGGGAGTAAAAACAACTTTAAATGGATTTTCCTTGACAAACCAGGTACTATTTCTTGTCCCAGTTTTACAGCTGGGGACCTTTGATACATTGGGGGTCATGCACTAAGCAGTGATAAGTGGGTTTTCTGGGTGCTATGCACAAAGCTGTGATAAGTGCTTTTAAGTGAGATAACTGCCTTTATAGCGTGATACTGCCTGCTGTGAGATTCACAAAGCAGTGATAACAGTGCAGTAACCTGCTATAATGTTTGTGTGGAGTAACCTCCTATGGCGCTGAGGCTGGAAATGGAAATAGAGTTTTGTGCAAAAGTTCTCTTCTTGTGCTGGTAACCTCAGAGAGGGAGACAAAGAAATGCAAAGAACACCGCAATAGTGTATTACCCTTAGGACAATTGATAGTATGATGAATAATGTATAAAGAGCATTTATTGATTAAAACAATTGATACTACAATTGATGTAAAAGTGTTAATAAAACAGTTGATCAATCTACTGGTAAGATAAATGAAAGAAAACTTCCAAGCGCTTGTGCTTAAGGAAGCTATACTGCTCCGCCGTTGGTAAAACTGAAATCCTACTCACCGACCATGAGTAGGACATGTACAATGGTTCGGGGTCTTTTACTCCAGAAATCACCGCTCGCCGTGGGGTGAAAACGTCTGTTTGTGCGGGGAGATCTCCTACAATCCTCGTGGTCTCGTTGCCGACAGAGTTTCTTCCGATCATCTCCTCCGCTGACGTCACTGCCTGGTTAGCACTGATACGGTGTCCCAGGATGGCCAAAAACCTTCCTACGCGTTTCGAAACTCCAATTGATGGGTTTCTTCGTCAGGGATCCCGTAGCAGTGCTAACCAGGCGGTGACGTCAGCGGAGGAGACGATCGGAAGAAACTCTGTCGGCAACGAGACCACGACGATTGTAGGAGATCTCCCCGCACAAACAGACGTTTGCACCCCACGGCGAGTGGTGATTTCTGGAGTAAAAGACCCCGAACCATTGTACATGTCCTACTCATGGTCGGTGAGTAGGATTTCAGTTTTACCAACGGCGGAGCAGTATAGCTTCCTTAAGCACAAGCGCTTGGAAGTTTTCTTTCATTTATCTTACCAGTAGATTGATCAACTGTTTTATTAACACTTTTACATCAATTGTAGTATCAATTGTTTTAATCAATAAATGCTCTTTATACATTATTCATCATACTATCAATTGTCCTAAGGGTAATACACTATTGCGGTGTTCTTTGCATTTCTTTGTCTCCCTCTCTGAGGTTACCAGCACAAGAAGAGAACTTTTGCACAAAACTCTATTTCCATTTCCAGCCTCAGCGCCATAGGAGGTTACTCCACACAAACTTCTCATCTGGTTGGAAGATACCAGATCAACCTTTCAGGCAGCTCAAGGACTACCTTCATCGTATACTGTATCACAGGTTTTGGTTTATTTATTGTTTGTATATCACTGTATATTGTTCACACAAGCGCTAATTGCACTTATTATTTTACCAACCTGCTATAATGGCTACTTAAAAGCACGTATCACTGGTTTGTGAATCTCAAGGAACGCAGTATCGCGCTATAAAGGCATTTATCTCACTTAAAAGCACTTATCACTGCTTTGTGAATCTCACAGAAGGCAGTATCACGCTATAATGGCGTTTTATCTCACTTAAAATCACTTATCACTGCTTAGTGCATAACCCCCACTGTCTCCCAGATGTCTATATATTGTGTACTCTGTAGCTGAAGTGCTATTCATTTGCTTTAGGCCTCGGCCAGGGTGGCGCAAAACGGGCGGGCGTGGTCACGCTGGCCGCTCTGAAACACATTAAGGTAATGTGTGTGGCCAGCATGAGCAAGCACCTGCGCATGCTCTGTGCTTAGATGCTTGCACAGCAAGCAAATTTGATTTTGCCGCTTGCAAGCGCGTCACATGAGCGGTTCACCCAATGAGGGCGAACCAGCTCCGTGACGTTGTGGCTGTGCCCCAGACGAGTGCGCACCTCGCACCGGCCACAAATCGCCCGCCCAAGCAAGACGCAGTGCACGAGCACACCCGCTCCCTGCCTGGCCGCAGCCTTAGGCAGGGACATGGGGGGAGGGCTGCCTTGGTATAGAAAAAGTTGATGGAGTTGTACCAAAGTAAAATCACCAACCCCAAACGGGCTTAGTGGGGAATGACAGTTTTAAAGCAATTTGTAGAAAACCCCTATTGGTCTAGCTCAGGGGTAATCAACTTCAGTCCTCAAGAGCTACCAACAAGTCAGGGTTTCTGGGTATCTTTGCTTTAGCTCAGGGGCCTCAGTCTATGAGGGCCACTTATTGAGCCACCTGTGCTGGAGCAGAGATTTCCAGAAAACCTGACCTGTTGGTAGCTCTTGAGGACTGGAGTTGGCTATCCCTGGTCTAATTACAAAGTGCGGGAAACAGTTTCAGGCGAGGAGAATCCTGCTTGTTCAGCCAGATGATGAATGGTCCATATGGGACCTGAAACGTCTTTCCACTGTTCTTGGCTGTCACATTAAATGGAGAATTGAATAGTGAACTTGTGATTTGAGCCCTACTTTGTATCTCTGTCTTAGGGGAGACCTGTACTTGGAAGACATTGTTTATCCCTGGTCTAGCCACTTGCGAAAGCCCAGTAATATAACACAATTTAGAGGATAATCCTCAAAGGATTCTCAGAAGCTCAAAGGTGCATATGCACTTAAGGGTGGTTGACACACCTTTACAGCTATTCATTTAAATAGTTGGTACACCATGCTAAATCTTAGCACCCTTTAGTGAATCTGGACCAAATTGCTATATTCATACTTAAGGATCATACTGCAGCAACAACGACTTTACTTCTGGTTTCAAACAAACCAGTGGGACAATTAAAGCTTATATCTGTACTGTATCTGGAGCAAAATACCTGGTAACAATAACACATATTTACTAGTTCTTTCTGTGAAATTATATAAATGTGCTCATGATTTCAAATGTTTTATTGCATCCTCTATTGATAGTAAAAGCAGACTCTTTTCCTCTCTGAGAAAACCATAGTGTTAATCAAAGATAAAATATATTTTCTGAATACTTCTTGATAAATCGCCATAGATTATTAATGAGAAGCAGTCCAACTGGACTGTCATAACATGGACCTTGGGCCCATATTTACTAAGCTGTACTATGCCATAGGACATCTTCCAGTGCTAGATGACACCTTACGGTATTCAAGTGAATGGATTTTTAGGTGTTAGAAGGTGTCTTATAACATAGCATCACTAACAGAATGTGGGTCTTTATCCATAATGCTTTAAAATTAATTTAGAACATTTAAAAATACTGAAATTGTGTGCTTTTTTCATCAAAGTATACAATCTTTAAAAAATAAATAAACTTGACCATTAATCTTGCCCTCATAAGTAAATGTTCTGAACTGTTTCTCAGTTTTCTTGCATGTATCTTGTTTTACTTAGCCAGCAATACATATCCCATTCCACAGTGTAATTTGATAATATACTGGAAAGGTCTCTTGGGAAGCAACCTAGCAATATTTCACTGCAAGTTTAGACAATAGGTATCTCTGTGGTCTTTTCAATGTACTAATAATTAGTTAGATTAAATTGTTCTCTGGTTTATTTATTGATCATATCTTGTTGTTTAGTTGCAGAAAATATAGTCCACTGTGATACTCTATTAAATGTTCATTTCCCAAGCTTGGAAGGTATGTTCTGCATTATAATAGTGCAAGGCAGCTTTTTTTTTTTTTTTACTGAGAAAACCATTGCCGTCAACTGGGATTTCAATCGGGAAATGTCAACTTGTCACTCACTTTGCAAATAGGACCACTCAGAAGAGGCATTAATTCTGGAAGATAAGCACTTGCTGCCTAATCAGGTCTGAAAGAATTAACAAAGAGAGGAGTGTTGTATCAACCATTGGCTTTACTTGTCACTTCTTTCACAAGGTATGTATGTGAGTAGGAAATGTGTGGGAGAAGGCGATAAGAAGACCCATGGGGAATATTAAGTAGGGCTCGAAAAAGACCTGAGCAGTGTCGGAACAGTAAGACTTATAGATTCACTTTAAAACATGCCATGGAAAATGTAGGCTTACGCTACAAATGTTTACAGAGTTTAAAGTTATTCATATTGTAGGCTATGCTATTAGAAACCTAGGAGTGAGCATATCAACAAACATCATTTGGCTCTGCAAGGCAATCTTTACATATCATTGAATCATTCAATCCAGATTGGATCCAATCATATTAAATGTGTTGTTTTTTTATTTTTTTTAAATCTTGATTTACTTGGATTGGGCATGTGCCATTATGAGACATCCACTTTCACTCATTCATTTATTTGTAGATTATAATATTTTTATCTTCTTGAAAATTAACAGATTTGGAAAAGCACATTAAAGGTAAAATAAGTTCAAATGATTCAGTGAGGTCTAATGTGAATATTTGTGTAAAGCTTGTGATAACCAATATATTTGAATTTGAACTATATTTGTCAAAAATGTATACTGCATGCTATCATTATTACATATGAGCTGTTTCTCCAATACAAACATAAACAGATTGAGGATACACCTCTGTAGACGTAAATTTTGTTTTCCTTATATATTTAAAAGGAGACATCCATTTTTGTATATACAGCTTTCCCCCCCGGTGCATTTCCTCCTTCAATTAATGCAATTCATAAATATTGATCATTCTTGAACAGAATTTATGTCAGAAGCACAGTGCATCTGGGAGCTGTTTTCCTTCAAGTTCAATATTAATTACATTAAAGCTGCAAGTCCCACTTTCTCAGCAACTTTAAATTAAATGGCAGAGTACAGTAAGTAAAATTGCTTTGGCCAATCTGAAATGGGGCTACAATCATGATTCACTGAAAAGGTAATTCCATTGATCCCAGATACTTGATACAGGGTATGAAGGAAGATGGTTGAGGTTGGGCAGAGAGCTACTACTGTATATAGTAAATGAGGCTTTCTCTAACATACAGTAGCAGGAAAATACCAGATTCTGTATAATATAATCACATTTCAGGTTGCTTGATATACAGTAGATGGAAATGTGGGTCAGGGTATACTCAAGGGAGTAAATGCTGTAGCCTCACAGATGAATGGCAAACAGAGAATGTGAGACATTCCATTATATATGCTTTGGGTAACTAGTCCCTAAGTCCTTCTATAAGCACTCTCAAATTCACAATGTAATGCAGACATTGCAAATGAAAACAAAAAGTGACATATGACTGATGCATAAAAGCACATGATATACAAGGTTCTGTAAGTGTTCATGTTGTGACACTAGCATCTCTTGGTATATAGCTGACAAATTCATAATCATATAGAAGCTCACTGGATGAATGTTTGGAAATTTGGACATACAGCAAGGTGCTGGGTTTTTATATTACTCAATAACATGGCCTCATATTTAGAAAACACTGCCAATACAGTACTTATAAATACCTGGTCAATACTTTACTTACTTCCAGGTATTCATCTAACAATTCACATTTGCCTAATTTTTCTTTTAGTAATGTATTTTTAATATGTATAGCCTTGCCCTCAGGCTTCTATCCTTCTTTTGAGCCCTCACAGTATACGTCCTGTTAGGTACAGACTCTGTGAGGGATAAGCTCTTTCATAAGGCCCAGCCTGTTATTGCAGCCTGGATGCATTGTTACTGTATCCATGGGCGGGCCTAGCAACAACCTGAGGGTGTCAGCCTTGTGGGGGATACTGGCTGGGTCACATGAACTAAATGTAATGCCTGTCAGTATCCTATTATGGGGCAGGGTTACAAGCCAAACCATAGATAGGTACTGACACTCTCCCAGAAGATAGGAGTGTGTCTCCCCTCCACAGGGCCACCAACAGCGGGGGACAAAGGGCACTTGCGTCCCGGGCCACGTGGGTCCGGGGGGCCTGGCCGAGCCCCTTAATTTAATATATATATTTAAAAAAAAAAAAAAAAAACTGCACCCGGCACTGGTCTCCCTAACGTCAGCACTGGAAGTCAAGTGGCTCAAAGCTTCCGGCGCGAGAGGGAGGCCCGGCGCGCGGGAGCAGCATTGAGCCACAGGTATCTGCAGCGGGGCCGGCAGCAACTGCTGCGATCAGCCGCCGGGCCCCCCGCAGCGCCACAACCCCCCCCCAGCACCGGGACAGGCCCTCCCTTCACCCCCCCGCAGCACAGGATCCCTCCACAGGACCGCACCCGCCACAACACAGGACCCCCTCGCACTCCCCCCGCAGGGCCATACCGCTGCAGCGCAGGGTTGTCCTGCTACTCCACCGCAGCACCAGGCCCTGCCACAGCACAAGGATGTCCCGCCCCATTCCCCCCCCCCGCTCCACCGGCCCGTTCCACCTGGCCCTGCAGCATTGGGGCCCCCCGCAGCCATCCCCCCCCTCCCCCGCAGCACCACCAGGCCGTTCCAGCATGCCCTGCAGCATCAGGGCCCCCGCAACCATCGCCCCCGTGCACCCCCCCTTCCCTGCAGCCACAGGCCTGGTGATCATCCCCAAGGTAAGTCTGATTTATATATATAATTATATATATATAATTATATATATATATAAATATATATATATATATATATATATATATATATATATATATATATATATATATATATATGTGTATTGGGGGGGTTGAGGTATTTTTTATATGTATTGGGGTGGGTTGGGGTAGTTTTTTGTGTGTCTGTATATATATGTGTGTGTGTGTGTATATATATATATATATATATATATATATATATATATAGAGGTATCAGTACCGTGTTGGCCGAGCTTCAATAATCAAAAAATAAATAGATGATACTGTTCTGTGGCTAACGAAATGCTTTTATTTGTGCGAGCTTTCGAGATACACTGATCTCTTCTTCCGGAATGTTGTAGCATTTGTAACATCGCCGGAAGAAGAGATCAGTGTATCTCGAAAGCTCGCACAAATAAAAGCATTTCGTTAGCCACAGAACGGTATCATCTATTTATTTTTTGATTATATATATATATATATATAACATGTATTTGGGGGGGGGTTGGGTAGGTTTTTATATGTATTGTGGGGGGGGAAGGTTGGGGTAGTTTTTTATATGTATTGTGGGGGGGGTTGGGGTAGTTTTTTGTGTGTTTGTATATAGTATGTGTGTGTATCTATATAATATATATATATATATATATAAATACAACTGTATGCTCATATGCATGTCTTAGGCAGGTCTGCAACCCCGCCTTTCCCCATTATCACCCAGCATACAGCACTTCCACTGCAGCAAGGGATTCTGGGAAATGACATGCAAATGAGCACACAGTGTCACTTTTTGCCTCAATAACCATTTTTAACATGGTTCCCATATATATATAATTTTAATATGTATTGGATAGGTGGGGTTTTTATATGCATTTGAGGGGTGGGGATTTTTTAAATGTATTGGGGTTGGAAGTTTTTTAGTATATATCTTGTGGGGGGAGTTGTGGGGGGGAGGTAATGAGTGAGCTTGGAGTAATTGACAGAGGGGGTGAGTGAGGAAAAGAGGGAGTAAGAGCGAGAGCAGGGGAGAGAAATACATGCGAGGCGGGAGAGTGAGATGGGGTGAGACGGAAGGGAGAGAAATACATGGGGAGGGGGCTCGTGAGGTGCAAAATGGTGGGGGGGGGGGCGGCAATACCGGTGGCGGCAATACCGGCGACACGGGGGGGCCCTGCTTAAAATGTTTGTCCCGGGCCCCACGATTTCTGTTGGCAGCCCTGCCCCTCTCCCTGCGGAGTGGGAGTATATATTATCCTGTGTGCCATCAGGGATAAAGGAGCTGGATGGGGCCTACAGGGCCTTATACAAGGGTTTTGTTGCTCCAGAATTATGGATCCTGTGAACCTGACAATGCCTTTATAAAGCCTCGTTGCACTATATTATGTGGCTGTTTTCTGGGACATTATATGAGTGCCAGTGTGGACCATCCTGCTAACACCAGGCTTCTCACTGGATGGAGGCACTGCAGCATTGAAGAATAGTACCAAAAACCTGTCCTGATGTCTCCCCACCGCGGTGTATCTTAAGACCTCCTGTTACAGCCTCACAGGTATGCACCACACTAATAACACACGGTAGCAGCAAGATCTCACACAGAGTGGGAAACAGGTTCTAGATATGTATAAAAGTCATTTAATATATTGCAACCTTTTATATTAGTTCCGAAAGCTTTTTACATTTCATATTCTTATTTTAAGCTGCCCAGCCACTATATTTTTCTTTTCCCGCAACTCATCATGACTTCTTTAAAATGATTTATCAACATAGTGAATAAAAATCAACTTGCATCTCTTAGAGCAAAGAGCAAAAGATAATTTGTGTTCTCTACAACACAGTTGCTGCCAAACTTTTAAAGGAACGGTTCCCAGATGGTACAAGGGCATTTAAATAAAACTAAGGTGAAACAAAGGAACGTTATTTTCAGTAAACTAATTCTGTCTAAAATGCAGTGGCATGTACGTGTTTATTAAAAGATTCATAATTTCTAGTTACATTTAACATAATGGAAGCTCTGAGCTTTACATATCCCCTGTGATTTTTCATAAAAGTTTAATACCATCTAACTGCAGGGCTAAGTCTGACCTCCATTATAATAAACACCATTCATAAATTAACTCTTGTCTTGGCCATATGTAGTAGATGAAGAGAATGTTTTACTGCAAAGAATGAAACATTTCCTGTTTTGGTTTTTGGACATTGTTTTGGTTCTGAAAAATGTCAGTGTTTTGGTTTTGCCAAAACTTAATTTGTACCAAATAATGCAAAAAATCAAAATAAGCAGGGAAATATTAATAGTGCATAATAAAGCATGGACAAAATGCTTAAAATCCGTGTACATTCATAAAAACAATTAGGTGTTCAGGTTTAGGTATATGATGAATAACTCCATACGGTACTGTATGTTATAAATGTTTTTTGGTTTTTTTAATTGCCTCTTACAAACAATGAGTATAAGGTATACGTATGAGTATAGGATGAGTGCATAGTACTGTAAAATAAATAACATAAGCTATAACATTATTATTGAACTTTAAAACATGGCTACTAATATCATATTAAAATGAATAGACACACAGTTCCTGCAAGCTCTAACCCGAGAACCTACCACATCATATATATATATATATATATATATATATATATATATATATATATATATATATATGTATGTGTGTGTATATATATATATATATATATATATATATATATATATACAGCTCAACCCTGTTACAGCGCGATCTGTTACAATGTGAATCCGCTTATAACGCGATGCAAGGATGGCTCCCAATTTTCTTATTTATGAATACTTTACAACACGATTATTGGTATCTTAAATACTTTATTGTACAATGCATACAACTGTACATTATTTCTAATGCGATCCGCTTATAACGCGATGTGATTCTTTGGACCCAAGCACAGCGTTAAAAGGGGGTTGAGCTATATATATATATATATATATATATATATATATATATATATATATATATATATATATATAGGAAAAAGAGAGAGAGCGCACGCCCCATAGTGTAAAACCATACATTTATTGTTGGGAAGGAAGGGGAGGGGGAAGAATATCACTCGCAAGGGTAAAAGGATTAAAAGCAGTTTGTGAATTATCACCACCATCCGGTATGTAGGTAAAAGGATTCACAGTTCCACAGCCTCAAGGATGTAATAGGGCAGTGATCCGTCAGGAATCCAAAGTGTCTCTGATAGTTCACAAACAGCATCTAAGCTCCCAGAGAATGTCTCCTGTACTGGATGGCCGCTGTGTAGTTTCGCGCTCGATCCGGCCTCTTCTTGTGTATGCGTGATGACGTAGTGACAGTGCGTATTGCGTAATGACGCTCCATGACGCGTTTCGTCGCACCCGGGCGACTTGCAATTTGCACTCATATTTTTTGTGTGTTTTTTTTCTCTAGTCATATTTTTATTCACATTTTGACAGTATTTTCACTTAGGCGCTACTTAATTATTTTTTTTCTTTTCATATATATATATATATATATATATATATATATATATATATATATATATATATAAAAAAAAGGAAAAGAAGCGCCCGATCCTTGTGTAAAATCAGATAAGAATTTTAATACATCACGGACAAGACAAATGCACACTTACAATTTGTCTGATAAAATCAGGCATGTTATGGGACCAGCCCATGCACCAACTGAAGACTCCACGATCGCCTCTGTGTAAACTGAATTCCTTTGGAGTGCTGGATCTTATGTCTGTATCAGCCTTTGTTCCAGAGAGTTGTCCCAGAGAGTAAGGGAATCAGTACTTTCCTTTGCGGCTGCTTAGTTGTAGCGTGCGGCCGCCATTCACCTCTCTCGTGGAGCACTGGGACCCGGAAGGGACTTCACACACGTCTCTGCGTCTTTCCGGAAGAAACTCGTAGTGATATGTGGCAGTGAACCTACGGTGGTCGAGCAGTTCCCAGCTACCAACGTGAAGACGCAGAGACGCAGAGACGTGTGTGAAGTCCCTTCCGGGTCCCAGTGCTCCACGAGATAGGTGAATGGCGGCCGCACGCTACAACTAAGCAGCCGCAAAGGAAAGTACTGATTCCCTTACTCTCTGGGACAACTCTCTGGAACAAAGGCTGATACAGACATAAGATCCAGCACTCCAAAGGACTTCAGTTTACACAGAGGCGATCGTGGAGTCTTCAGTTGGTGCATGGGCTGGTCCCATAACATGCCTGATTTTATCAGACAAATTGTAAGTGTGCATTTGTCTTGTCCGTGATGTATTAAAATTCTTATCTGATTTTACACAAGGATCGGGCGCTTCTTTTCCTTTTTTTTTCTAAATAGGTGCTGTGGGAGTTCGGTGAACCCAAGAAGAAGCAGCCTGTACTTCTGTGATTCATTTATCCTGGACAATCTGAGGACTTAAGTATTTTTTGTGAACATTTACAATTGCTTTACCATTTTTTCAATCTTTTGGTTTTTGAATATTAATATATTTGGTCCACTATTTGTTATGATTTGAAATCAATTCACAATTTAGGTTAGGTTGGACCCTGCATATTTTTAGTTATTTATATCAATTGCACAGATATTCTTTTGTCCTCTATTTTTGATACAATTTGAATCAATTTTTGTTCATTTTTTTATTTTTATTTTTGATTTTTATGCACACTTTTTCTTTTCTTTTTAACACATTTTTATAAAATATTCATTTTTTTTGGGCATATACACGGCCCCTGCCACTTTTTATATTTTTATATTGATATTGATCTGTTTGAACTTAAATTATCGACCTGGTGCAAACACCTACCACATATATCAGCGTTGCAGCAGTTTTGGTGTGTTTGGTAAGGGGCGCTGTCTATAATTCTGTCACTTTAATATATATATATATATATATATATATATATATATATATATATATATATATATGTGTGTGTGTGTGTATATGTATGTGTGTGTGTGTGTCAAAAGGAGTGCAAAAATACCCAATGCTACATCCAATGTGACAAAATACATAGTTAAATACGTCAAGTTAGTACTCTCATGAGTAAGAGTCATTTAGCTAAGCCCGTTGGCCAAAGCATTACAAGCCTGCAGCCACGTCACAGCATGACCAGTTTGCAGGTCCTAGCACTACCTGTGAAAATGATCATTTACCGCTACAGTACAGGGAGAATAGTTTCGGTGGACCTGTCCTGCACACGTACATGGAAAACCTGCTACTTAAAAATTGGGGAGGGGTGAGCTTAAACCCTATGTTAAACTACATGACCCTTGCTCATGAGAATACTAACATTGAAGTATTTACCTATCTATTGTATTTTGTCACATTGGATGTAGCATTGGGTAGTTTTGTCTTTTGTTGTAAACATTTGGCCACCTTCAGTTGCATTTCTTTTGACACAAATATATATATGATGAGGTGGGTTCTGGGGTTGAGCTTGCAGGGACTGTGAGTTCATTCATTTTAATTTTTATCTGGTATCAGTTGGTTGGAGGTTTAAGTTCACCCCTCCCCACTTTTTAAGTAGCAGGATTTTCATGTACCTGTGCAGGACAGGTCCACTGAGACCATTCTCCCTCCACTGCAGAGGTAAATGAAATTTTTCAAAGGTAGTGTTAGGACCTGCATACTGGTCGTGCCATGAAGTAGCTGCAAGCTTATAGCACTTTGGCCAAAGGGTTTAGCTAAATGACCCTTTCTTCTGAAAATACTAACATTGAAGTATTTAACTATGTATTTTGTTACATTGAATGTAGCATGAGTATTTTTGTATTTTGTTGTCTACTAATATCATACTCATATCCAGCCATGCTCATACTGGCCAACATTAGCAATAGCAATAGTTTGCCGATGGATAGCTGGCCACATGGAATACTAAATTAAAAAGAGCACAAAAGTTAATTACAATAATATTCCCTACCGTTAATCTCAATGGTGCTTAGTGTATACAGTGTGCGTTTGAAAATAGCTAATTTGCATTTTATTTTTTCCATATGATATTCTTTCATGGTTGGTTTACCGATGTAGCCACCCTTACTGTTTTCAGCACCACGATCACGCGCGGTCCCGTGTCTGCCCTGATTGCGACCTCGGAGGATTAATGCTGCAGGGGTCCCACAGAAAGGAAAGGTCCCCAGCAGCGGCGTCATGGCAGCCACCTCCCACACCGCCGACTTCTTCCAGAGTTTCGGTCGCGGTGCAAGAAACAGTAAGGGCGGCTACATCTGTACTTAATGCTATACTTTTACGGGGACTAAAATTTGGTCAACATTACCTTATTCACTTTAGTGTATACAGCGTTACTATTAACGTAATGCTAACATAGGTTTATGTCACGATAAATAGTCTAGTGGTGCTTAGTGAATCTGGGCCTTAATGTGATGGGTATAACTTTTGAAACCTAAGGTTCTATACCAACAGACACATTGACATGGTATATGGGGTAATTTATCATTGTTTATCTTTTTTCCTCTTCGATTATTTCTATTTTAATTTGGACTATAAGATCTCTGATATTTTTTTACCTTTAAAAGTGGCCCATTTCAGCAAGGCAGTGGATAATCTAATCCAAAGGTCCACTCAACTGAAAGATGTTTTTTTGGGGTACACTTTAAAAATAGAAAAGCAAAAAAAATGATGGATATAGGGTTAACCACATTGACCTGAACAACAATGCAAACGCAGGATAAGCATAATATCTCTGAGACTAAGCTATTTCATACCTTTACGGTACAAAACTAAACTGAGTTGTTTCATGTGTCTTGGTTAAACACATTTTTGTCTTTCTCCTTTAGGCAACCCATTACTTATCATAAGGAAGCTTACTTGAATACAGTTAAATACTCCATGGAGTTCAAAACTCTAGTAGCTGTAAAGGTCCTGGAGAAGGATACATTGATTTGTTGCAGGCTTAGAATGGACCAACACAAGAATTCCTAATAGATTTTAGAGTGTGTTTAGAGCTTTCAAAGCCTCCGGGGTCCAATCCTTTATGATTGCAGTAGCAGCACATTATAGTAGACATCTCATATTCATAATGATCTTACAACAAAATCTTTAGGGACACACAGGTTTAACACATTACTGGATGAATATTAAATGATCCAATGTAACAATGCGAATTTAGCAGAATTTATGCGAGTTTAAAAGAACCAAACTACTGTATGAAGCACTACATATCTCTTTGGAAATGTAATTAATATTTCCCTATAGATTTTTTTAGTCCTCTGATGAGCTGACAGACTAAATGAAACACTTCAGATTAATTGCCAGTTAAAATTACAGTTTTGAGAATTGGTACTTCATCTCTTTCTATTCTCCTTATATAATTGCCTTTTGTTAAACATAATGTGCATTTATATCTGCCATGTTTACTACTCAATGAAGTGGAGATAATAAGGCCCCTGGTATTCTTGTGGTGAAAAAATATAATATGATTTTGCGGTATGTTAACATCAAGTATTGGATAACCAGCGTTTTTTTTTTAAGTACAGATATAATGATTTTTTTTTTTTAAATATACCATCAATTTTAACAGAAATAAATATACAGTATATGTGCATTGTTTGGGTTTTAACTGTTGAAATGCTATAATTCAACTACAATAAGGTGCTTTTCAAATTCTAATGGCAATTTTCATTCAAGAATATATGTGTCTTATTCAATAAATATTTTATTCAGTGGATAATTGGATGAAATGAGATTTGGATTGTTCAATTGTTCTCATGAACGATTTGATTTTAAGGTTAGCTGCTTAAATAAGCAGTCTGTGCTGACTGCCATTTATTTGCATATTGTCACTTCATGGGCTATTTGATTATTTATTTTTTACATCCAATGCTTCATTAAGGAGATATGACAAGTTATTAGGTGCCCAGGAGGACAAAATGGAGCTCTCCTCAGAGCTCAGTGCTGTCCAAGGTTTTTACCATGGTAACCTCTGACGCTAGAGATTAGGAAAACAATGATTTTGCAAACAATTTTTTTATTGTATTTAAAAAAAGCAGGAAATGCATACAGGGCAAGATACTAGCATTATATGAGTTACAAATATAGGCTTCTAGAAAGGGATTACTGTTTTAACTTCTGCATCTGACAAAGAGGCTGGTTCCCAAAACATTGTGTTTGTTTTTCTACACACTGGTCTAATATAAAAATGCTAATGTAATGAATGTTAATGTGTATGGAGAACATTTCATATTTTTAACGACTTGTTCATGGCAAGTTATTTAAGTTTTGCATTTAAATACTGTAAGTGATTTGTTGCAAAATGATTGATTGAAAGCATCTGCTATTTATTAAACTGAAATATCAGTGATACACTACAAAATAGAATTTTTTTCACTTACACCAGTTTTACAATATGACTAGCGTGGCTATATAAATAGATTGATGCTGTGTACATAGCAAACTAGATCTGAAAATGTTAAACATATCAATAATTATTAATAACAATAGTTCTCTATCTGGCTGAGACTGTTATCATCCCTCTCCGTACGTGCTCTGTCCTTTTCAGACTTTGCCTCCGCTCTTTTGAGCTTCCTTGCCTTCTTGGGTGTTCCCCCTGCCCTCACGCTGTGGTGTGACGTCACCTACAATCGCGCAACCTGACGGTCTGTGTGTATGGTGTCAGGTGATCCCCCCAACAGCGTGCAGCTCCGGTTTTCCCCTGTGAACTCCCCACTCACTCCAAAGGTCTGTGTGTGGCTCAGCAGCGGTCGCTCCGGCAGTGTGGATCCCTGGAGGCTGCTGTTTACAATCTTTGCAGAGGCTCCGGTCTGAATTCCAAGACTGTCGCTCTACGGGCTTACATTTTTCAGCATTGCTGTAAGTAGGATTCCAATTTTACTCCTACTGGATGTTACAGCTTTATTAGCGTCTCTAGCCCACTTACATGTGTATGTTGTTTTATTTTTTACATTTGCATTAAATTTGTAATTTTTTTTTGCCAATCTTTACTGTGCTTTTTGTTTGTTTATGAGTTACACTATGATCTTTTTTCTTTTGTCTTTTCTGTTTTTGTCTTAAATGTTTGTTTGTCCCCATTGAGACTTCATTGAAGACTTCTTCCAGTACTCCTCTCCATTCGTGTTGGACTTTATATTTGGTTAGATTTGTATATTTCAGAGGCGCCGGTTTTCCCTTTTTTTGTACTAATAGTAACTCTGTAGTACAATAGTACCTGGAAGCAAAACATGGGCTAGCCATTACTATATGGCCTCTAAAGCATATACAGTGTAGTATGGGGCCTACTCTAGTCAGCCATAAAATGCGGTATTACGGTATTATTGGTAAAAAAAAAGTGTTATTTTTATTGTGCAAGTCATCAACGTTGTACTGGAAAAAATACTGTATTTTTCACGACGTCGGAATTAAAATATCAGGAGCAACAACAAAATGACTAAATATGGCAACATTTTGTCATTTTTATGCCAGTTATAAACTCCCGATATTTATCAAAACCAGCCAACACCTTACAAATACTAGACAAAAAATAAACAATGTTCCATTGATTAGTGCTACAAATTTTTGGCTACACAATAGCAGTCTGTTAACTGATGAAACAATAAACTTGCTTGGAGAAGGGACTATTTAGGCATCATGGAATCTTGTATGCATTCAAAAGTTTATGCTCAGAAAAAGGGAAGGTACTTATATAAATGTCCTGGTTGATAATGCAGATAGTAGCTGTTGTGTGCAGCACTCTCTAGTTCTCTTCCTCAATGGACTCCCTCCCTAGAGCTATTGATTGTAATATCCAGCAATATTACTGCCACTGTTTTATTTATTATTTATTTATAAAATATTTTACCAGGAAGTAATACATTGAGAGTTACCTCTCGTTTTCAAGTATGTCCTGGGCACAGAGTTAAGAAAAATAATACATGGTTACAAATACAGTTACATAAATGAACAAGGTATACATTATATACAAGACATTGCATGCACAGTTAGAGAAAATATATATTATGGGCGTATGAAACAGTTACAGACCAGATTAAAATGTGAGACAGCCTTGGATTTGAAAGAACTTAAACTGGTGGTGGCTGTGAGAGTCTCCGGTAGGTTGTTCCAGTTTTGGGGTGCACAGTAAGAGAAGGAGGAACGGCCAGATACTTTGTTGAGCCTTGGGACCATGAAAAGTCTTTTGGAGTCTGGTCTCAGATGATAAATGCTGCATGTGGTAGGGGTGGGGAGCTTGTTCAGATAGCTGGGTAGCTTGCCCATAAAGAATTTAAAGGCAAGACAGGAAAGGTGAATTTTGCGCCTAGACTCGAGTGATGACCAATCTAGTTCTTTGAGCATTTCACAGTGATGTGTGTTGTTGTTGCATTGGAGAACAAAACGACAAATTGAATTGTAGAGGGTGTCAAGTTTGCTAAGGTGGGTTTGAGGTGCCGAGCCATATACTATGTCTCCATAGTCAATAATTGGCATTAGCATCTGCTGTGCAATACGCTTTCTGACCAGGAGACTTAGGGAGGATTTGTTCCTGTAAAGTACCCCTAGTTTGGCATAGATCTTGGTTGTCAGGGTATCAATGTGCATCCCGAATGTTAAGTGGGAGTCAAACCATATGCCCAGGTATTTAAAACTAGTGACAGGGGTTAGAGTGGTGTTAGTGTTGGTTCTAATCTGGAGCTCAGTCGTTAGAAGCTTTAAAAATGTAGTCTTGGTCCCAAATATCATTGTTACAGTCTTGTCAGTGTTTAAAAACAATTTGTTGTGGGAAATCCAGTTTTCGAGTCTCAAAAAGTCAGACTGAAGTATGTGTTGAAGGTCAGAGAGGCTAGGGCTGTGTGCATATAGGATTGTGTCATCTGCATACATGTGTATTGAAGCTTCCTTACAAGCTGTGGGAAGATCATTGATGTCGTCGCAGTCCAGGGGGAGCATAAAGGGAAACAAGACAAAACACAACAATCTAAGTCCAGACAATTAAATAAAGTAAATAAACTCTGTAGAATTCTTGGCTCCTATGTGCAGCCTACTCACAGGATTTTAGTGAAAAACGGGCAACAAGAGACAGCTTGGATAGCAGGAAAAAATTCAGGCTTTGGAGTGATGTTATTCTCCAATCACAGTGAGATGAGGATGCATGTAAAAAAGAAATATATCCATAGTGCAGACCAATAGTAAAACGTAATTTTATAATGGTACTAAAAATGCACACTTACAATAAAAACGTTAAAAAATGCATGAATCACCAATTGTGATATAGGAGAGTTGATATGTGCCTGGCTCACCCCCCGCGTCCGTTCAGTGATCGATCAGATGGTAGGACGCCTCTGCGGTCAGCTCTCTGCTTCCCGGTGACTCTATTAGGCGTCGCGTCATACCATTATAAAATTACGTTTTACTATTGGTCTGCACTATCCAAGCTGTCTCTTGTTACCCATTTTTCACTAAAATCCTGTTAGTAGGCTGCACATAGGAGCCAAGAATTCTTCAGAGTTTATTTACTTTATTTAATTGTCTGCACTTAGATTGTTGTGTTTTGTCTTGTTTCCCTTTATGCTCCCCCTGGACTGCGAATACATTTCCACGATTTGGGGACCAGAGAAAACAGGCCCTACCAGATGGGTCTGAGCAGGGGGTTATAATTCATATATTTATATTTTTTCACGTATTTGCACTATTATTACTCACTGTTCACTATTGAGTTATTTATTTATTATCACTTTATTTTAAGTGGTCACTAATAGTGTTAGCGCCTGTTTTTTCGCCGTCACATAAGATCATTGTTGAACACTGAGAAGAGTAGGGGCTCCAGAACAGAGCCTTGCGGGACAACACAGGTGATATCCAGGGGGTTGGAGTTAGAGCCTGAGATGGACACATCTTGGGAACTACCTGATAGGTAGGACTGAAACCAGTTTAAAGCATGCTTCCCTATTCCAGAGCTCTGAGTTTGTTAAGCAGGATAGCATGATCAACAGTATCAAAAGCCTTTGCAAAATCTAGGAATACTGCACCAGTGAGTTGTCCCCATTTATAACCATAGTGTGGTAAGTAAATAGTAGTACTCACAATGTGATGCCATCCACGTTGTAGAGTAAATGAAGACATTGCACCACATATCCAGCTGTGAGGTTCATCTACCTTTATAGAGTCAAGCAATTGCCACAGATCTCTGACATGACTGATTATATTTGACACCACGTGAATCTCCATTCACTTGATATAACCACATCATATTGTTTGAATTAATGTTATTTGCACTATGTGTGCTTTCTATTTTTTGCATATTGATACCTGCGCTCCCCTGTTTTTCCAAGAAGTGCTACAATAGAAGTGGAGGTTGCAGATCGTCCACTAAAGGGTTTCTGAGCTGCAACTTTTTTGTTCACTATTTGTATTTACTTATTTGTATTCACTTTATATTTATTCACTGCTATTGCCTTTATCACTGCGCCACCCATTTTGCAAGTTTTGCATATTTCTGTCACTTCAGCAAGTGAAATGCCTGCTCGATCGGGTTGAGATCAGGTGATTGACTCGGCCATTGCAGAATATTCCACTTCTTTGCTTTATAAAACTCCTGGGTTGCTTTCGCAGTATGTTTTGGGTCATTGTCCATCTGTAAAGTGAAGCGCCGTTCAATCAACTTAGCTGAATTTGGCTTAATCTGAGCAGACAATATATCCCTATACACTTCAAAATTCATCCGGCTGCTTCTGTCTTCTGTCACATCATCAATAAACACTAGTGACCCAGTGCCATTATAAACCATGCATGCCCATGCCATCACACTGCCTCCACCGTGTTTTACAGATGATGTGGTATGCTTCGGATCATGAGCCGTTCCAAGCATTCTCCATACTTTTTTCTTCCCAGCATTCTGTACAGGTTGATCTTAGTTTCATCTGTCCAAAGAATGCTGTTTCAGAACTGGGCTGGCTTTTTTAGATATTGTTTGGCAAAGTCTAATCTGGCCTTTCTATTTTTGAGGCTTATGAATGGTTTGCACCTTGTGGTGAACCCTCTGTCTTTTCTCTCGTGAATTCTTCTCTTTATGGTATACTTGGATAATGATATGCCTACCTCCTGGAGAGTGTTCTTCACTTGGTTGGATGTTGTGAAGGAGTTTTTCTTTAAAATGGAAAGGATCCTACGATCATCCACCACTGTTGTCTTCCGTGGACGTCCAGGCCTTTTTGTGTTGCAGAGCTCACCAGTGCGTTCTTTTTTTCTCAGAATGTACCAAACTGCTGATTTGGCCACTCCTAATGTTCCTGCTATCTCTCTGATGGATTTTCTTTTTTTTTTGCAGCCTAAGGATGCCCTGTTTCACTTGCATTGAGAGCTCCTTTGACCGTATGTTGTGGGTTCACAGCAACAGCTTCCAAATGCGAATGCCACACCTGGAATCAACTCCAGACCTTTTACTTGCTTAATTGATGATGACATAACGAAGGAATAGCCCACACCTGTCCATGAAACAGCTCTTGAGTCAATTTTACAATTACTTTTGGTCCCTTGTAAAAGAGGGAGCTACATATTAAAGAGATGTAATTCCTAAACCCTTTCTCCATTTTGGATGTGAATACCCAAAAATTAAACCTGATAGACTGTACTTTAAGCCCATGTTCATTATTTAACTGTAACTTGAATTTATTTTGGTATACAGCCAAAATAACAGAACTTGTATCAGTGTCCAATTATTTCCGGACCTAACTGTAACACCGGGTGCCGCGCGAGTATGGTATCGGCAAGACCGGAGCCGACAGAGGAGAGTCTGTCTGCTATCTGCAGTGGCACCCTCCTGGTGGAAGAACAAGCATACCATTTTCAGGATCGGCATTGGGCCCCTCTCCCGTAGCGACACGTGTGACAGACCCGGCACCCAGCCGTCAGATGCGGGGAGGTCTCTGTACTCGAGCTTTGGTTCCGTCCCCGTGTTCCGTCCCATGGGGACTCGGGCGACATTGCAGCGCAAGCAGCATGCTAGGAGCATGCAAGCAGCATGCTATCACTGAATCCTCATCATCCGCACTGCGGTCTACTCCCCCCCCATCTGCCATTGGGTGACATCTACCTAGTGGGCAGGACTGCCTAACCCATCACACAGCCCGTTGGTTCCTGGCCTCTTATATGCTCAGCCAGCCCTCTGGCAAACTGAAACCAAGATGGAATAGGTGATAAAACATTACATACAACACATTTTACTACATATTAACCCCTTAGTAGCACGTTGTCGGCTAATCCCAGACCACCATGGGCTAAAAAGGGGTTAAAATTAACATTAAACAACAGTACCTACTCCCCTTGGCAACCATAGGGGTAAATCAACAAAGCTCTGTTAAGTCAGGACAATTAACGGGATGTTACCTAAATAGTTAATGGATGTTAGTTCTCTGACTTTAACGGAGATCCACGAAGCGAATTTTATGAAAAATCAACTTCCGTTAGGGACCTCAATAGCACAGACTTAACAGAACGTTAAGATTCTTGCACACATCTATATGTTAACAATTTAAACACTAAGCTACGTGTTAACAATGCATTTAAATGTTAGACCACAGTTCTACACATGTGCAATGACATTTATCGTGTACTTAATAGAGAAGCACATTCTCTTTAACAACTAATACAACCCGTGCAATATTTTTTTTTTGTGCGCATGTGCGTTACATTACAAACCAGTTAAAATAAAATATAAATAGAAGTTAAGTAATGACCGTTACTCCCATCCCATATTTAGATAAGGTACACAAAATGTCCCAGCCAAAAGATAGTGGTCCTTCTAGCCAGGCAGGTAGGATTATGATGGTGAGGTTCACAGCTGAGGAACTTTACCTATTGTTAAATAGCATAGTGAATTACTATGTCGTTATTTGTAAAATGTGCTATCGCGTGATCTATGGTTTTAGCGTACTCTAAGCCTTAAAACAGGCTCAGTTGAACTCTGAAAGCACAGTTATCTGACATGCAGGGCATCTAAAAGGACTCTAACATGCATATCTAGTCGCATAAGTATGTGAAAAGCATCCCACAGTTGCCTAGGCAACACACACTGTATAAAGGGGCGGTCAGAGACACTAGAAACGCCCACCACGGAAGAAGTCGTGACTGAAACGCCGAAACGTACGTCGAGTTTAATACCGGCAAAATCAGTAAAAACTCCTGAAGCACGGCTAGAGGTTCCACTGCTGAACTGACATCGATCCAGTCTACAGATATGGACTTCACCAAATAAGGAAGTCAGTGAGGGTACAATATCTTGTCAATCCACACTGATTCTGATTTAATACGTTTTTTAAGTTATCTGATGTACGTTAAATGTGGTACTCTTTAGGGAAGTGTTATGTATGTACATTTAGGTTACTCCGGTGTTAATATATTAACACTGTAGTTACAGCCTCACTGGTAGCTAAAGAGTAACAAATACAGTACAAGACTTACCTGACAACAGTGAACGAAACGCTTCCACACTGTAACACACAGTATATCTGACTGCAATACAATTTATTACAGATCAAAGAGAGTCACGGCATAGAGTAGAAAGCAGGCAGAAGGTACTTACATCAGACGGCTGACACAAAGCATACTCTGTGGTAATTAAGGAATGAAACGCTTCCACGCTGTAACACACAGTATATTTGACTGCAATACAATTTATTACCAGTCAAAGAAAGTTATGGCATGCAGTAGAAAACAAGCAGAAGGTACAGACATCAGACGGCTGACACAAAGCATTCTCTGTGGTAATTAAGCACTTAGACCAATTAACATAAGTGTTGACAGGCAATTTAAAGTACTGTACCTTCTTTGTATGAGGGCAAGACTTCTATCACCTCTGTAACATCTCTGCAGTCTAGGCTGATATACATTACGAATCGCAGCAGTATAGATACACTGACATTATATCTACACGCAGATTTGTTTTATAAGTACTGCTAGCCAGTACTTTGATAAACCAGCGAGGGACCTTCCTGTGCTATTTTTATACTATCAGTATGTGGTTGGCCATGTTCTAGTTAGTTATAAACAAAGTTACTAACTATCTTTCTACAAAAGTGTAGACACTAAACAAGTCCTGTGATTTTAACAGGACCCTGTTAGCCCTGTAACTACAACAGGGAACATCACATTAATCCTTGTGACTGGAACAGGACCTGGCACTTGACCGTTGCTCCGTTTTCAGAACATGATGTTTTTACCATTTACCATCTGTCTCCCAGTATCCAATATATATCTTCTTAATTTAGTATCTATTCATCTCTATTTAGCGTTAGGCTGTAATACTGCCCATGCTTTCCCACATCTACAATTATAATGTATGTGTGTATATTGAAACAATATGCCCGTGTTTATATTGACAATATGGCGTTTCTCTCTTTATCAAGATTTGGCATCCTCTTATCTTTAGTTGGCATCATCCTATCTTCAGCCACCATGGACAATGGATTGAGAACATTTCATTTGGACAATTTCAAAGAGTTCTTATTGTTGGACATGCAAAAAGAACGCTTTAAGCGCCATGCTTTATTACTAGATATAATGAAGGAGCGCCATGCTTTATTACTAGATATAATGAAGGAGCAGCATCTATTAAAAAAATATCAATAAGCATTGGAATATTTTATTAAATGATCCAATTTTAAAACCAATTTTACCAAACAGACCAGATATAATATATAAGAAAAATAAAAACCTCAAAAACATATTGGCACCGACAGAATTAAGAAAAGAAAAATCCAAATTAGGAAATCAACAATGTTGGATCCCAACAAAACCCTTGGAATTTATTTATTTATTTATAAAATATTTTACCAGGAAGTAATACATTGAGAGTTACTTCTCGTTTTCAAGTATGGCCTGGGCACAGAGTAAAACAAATAATACATGGTTACAAGTACAGTTACATAAATGAACAAGGTATACATTATATACAGAGACATTGCGTGCACAGTTAAAGAAAATATATATTATGAGCGTATGAAACAGTTACAGACCAGATTAAAGTGTGAGACAGCCTTAGATTTGAAATAACTTAAGCTGGTGGTGGATATGAGAGTCTCTGGTAGATTGTTCCAGTTTTGGGGTGCACGGAAGGAGAAGGAGGAACGTCCGGATACTTTGTTGAGCCTTGGGACCATGAATAGTCTTTTGGAGTCTGATCTCAAGTGATAGGTGCTGTATGTGGTAGGGGTGAGGAGCTTGTTCTGGTAGCTGGGTAGCTTGCCCAGAAAGTATTTGAGGGTGAGACAGGAATGGTGAACTTTGCGCCTAGACTCTAGTGATGACCAATCTAGTTCTTTGAGCATTTCGCAGTGATGTGTGTTATAGTTGCATTGGAGAACAAAACGACAAATTAAATTGTAGAGGGTGTCAAGTTTGCTAAGATGGGTTTGAGGAGCCGAGCCATATACTATGTCTCCATAGTCAATAATTGGCATTAGCATCTGCTGTGCAATACGCTTTCTGACCAGGAGACTTAGGGAGGATTTGTTCCTGTAAAGTACTCCTAGTTTGGCATAGGTCTTGGTTGTCAGGGTATCAATGTGCATCCCGAATGTAAAGTGGGAGTCAAACCATAAGCCCAGGTATTTAAAACTAGTGACAGGTGTTAGGGTGGTGTTAGCGTTGGTTCTAATCAGGAGCGCAGTCACTGGAATCTTTACAAATTTAGTCTTGGTCCCAAATACCATTGTTACAATCTTGTCAGTGTTTAAAAACAGTTTGTTTTGGGAAATCCAGTTTTCGAGTCTCAAAAAGTCAGACTGAAGTATGTGTTGAAGGTCAGAGAGGCTATGGCTGTGTGCATATAGGATTGTGTCATCTGCATACATGTGTATTGAGGCTTGATTACAAGCTGTGGGAAGATCATTAATGAACACTGAGAAGAGTAGGGGCCCCAGAATAGAGCCTTGCGGGACTCCACAGGTGATATCCAGGGGGTTGGAGTTAGAGCCTGAGATGGACACATGTTGGGATCTTCCTGATAGGTAGGACTGAAACCAGTTTAAAGCATGTTTCACTATTCCAGAGCTCTGGAGTTTGTTAAGCAGGATAACATGATCAACTGTGTCAAAAGCCTTTGCAAAATCTAGGAATACTGCACCAGTGAGTTGTCCCCGTTCCATTCCACACTGGATTTCATTGCAAACTTTTAGCAGGGTAGTTACGGTGGAGTGTTTGGGACGAAACCCAGACTGGAATTGGCTAGGGAAATTTGTCTTGGTGTAGAAATCGTTTAATTGGGAGTGGACACATTTTTCCCATACTTTGGATAGAATTGGGAGAAGTGAGATTGGCCTGTAGTTTGAGACAGTGTTTTTGTCCCCACTTTTGAAGATTGGGACAACTCTAGCAGTTTTCCAGGTCTTAGGGATATGGCCTGCAGACAGGATAGAGTTGACTATGGACGCAAATGGTTTGGCAATGGCTGGGGCACCAAGTCGTAGGAACCTAGATTGTAGTAAGTCGGGTCCACATTGGCTGCTTAGTTTTAGTTTGAGGAGCGCTTGTGTAATCTCCTCTTCAGATACTGGGCTAAATTGAAAATTGTGGGCAGTGTTGGGAGGGGGTGGGACTGTAGGGATACTCCCAGGATGAGATTCATGTTTGGGGTTTGTGCTGCGTTTCGCTAATAAGTTAGTGACACACCCCACAAAGTAATCATTGAATGCATTTGCATTGGAATATTTTAAATGTGGTAAAATATGTACCACATGTTCCCTTTTTGAACCAAAAAATGCAAGGAATAAAACAATTTATTAACAGTAGGACCCATTTTGTGGTATATCGATTGGAATGCCAATGCGGGCTTCAATATGTGGGACAGACCAAAAGTACGATCAAAGAAAGATTTATGGAACATAAAAGAATCATTGAAAAGGGTTACCAACAACAAAGTGTATCAAAATTTTATTTGATGAGCATAACAGTAGCCCCAAAGGTTTGACCATTCAAGGTATTGAATTTGTCTCTTTATGTCTGTGGGGATGGAATAGATTGATTAAATTATGTAAAAGAGAAACTTTTTGAATGCACCTGTATGAATTACAAACCCTAACCCCTAGAGGTATGAATATAGACATAGATTTGGCAGCTTCCCTTAAATAGAGATGAAATAGATATACATAAATTATAATCCCTTGATGAATAGTCTTATGTATGTGTAGCCATGACCCCTGATTCACCCCAAAGAGCGGGAGCTTGCGCTTGCAAAGAGTAGTTGCAAAAGCCTGCGGAGGAGGAGAGTGCATTTGGCGGGAGAAAGCAGTCCCTTGACCCAGCAGCCCTGCGGGGAGGGTCAGGTGAGAGAGTCTAGCCAATGGGCGGAGGAGGTGCCAGAGATATAGGCAGTGTTTGCGCGCACGTGTATAAGAGCGAAGTGGAGAGGAGAGGAGACGGAGAGTCTGTGGGGGGAGGTTGATCCGCCCCGGCGCAGGCCAGGTGCCCCAGGCCCAGTTAGCCCTGAGTCACCGTAGAGACAAGCTGAGCTAGGGATCGCCTTAGTTAGGTTCCTGTTCCCCTAGTATCGTTAAGCCTTGACCGGGACTATACTGTCGAGAGGGAGGTCTGGGCTCAGACCCCCACTGGTGTTGCCGGAGTCCGGGTGTGAGCGTCCCGGACCAGAGAGAGAGAGATAGAGACAGATCGGTGTTGACGTACCGAGACCCTTTGTGAAGATCGTGGCACACCCGAGCACCGGAGTGCTCGGCAGGTATTTCATCAAGTGCACCAACCCGAGACCCAGTGGCTGCGCAGTCACCCATACACACACATAGGGCCTGCTGTGAGCGGGAGGACTAATCCGTAAGGATCGGACACGGGGTGGGATCACCCGGTGGCGGGTGGGGGAGTGTTGTTGGCATCCGCCGTGGCGCATGTTGTGGGGCGTCCGCCGTGGCGCTAGGTAGTGTTGGCATCCGCCGTGGCGCGCTATCTATCGCATCATATATATATATAGATAGGAATGTTATGGCATGTAATAAACTGTGAGTTTGGTCTGCAAGTAAAAGAGTTTGGTTTTAGAACTTGGCTGTGTAAGTGTAATTCTTACATATACGTCCTGCGAAGACCCACTCCCCCTTTGGCGGGAGCTGTCGCAGGTGGAGGTGCTGCACCCGATATATATATTGCGCGCACCCAAGGCTCTCCATGGCAGAGACTTAGGCCCTGTGAGCCAGCAGGTAATACAGCACATAGTAGCGGCTTGCTAGTG
The DNA here is from genome assembly GCF_040206685.1 of Ascaphus truei. Taxonomy (NCBI): domain Eukaryota; kingdom Metazoa; phylum Chordata; class Amphibia; order Anura; family Ascaphidae; genus Ascaphus; species Ascaphus truei. The sequence goes on along the minus strand of NC_134485.1, from coordinate 68,443,805 downwards.
ATAGGAAGCAGGGCTACATATGATTGCGTTTTTAATATATATATACATATATATATATATATATAAATAATGTTTTAGGATTTTTAGTGTTATTTTGAAAGGTTTTATTCCCCATGGCCAATATTAGGATATAAAATAAAATAAAATATTAATATCGCTTTTAATAATCTTTTTTTACATTTTATTTTAATAATTCTATGTTGTAGGATTGACCCAATAAAGCCAAATTTAAATGTAAATTAATATTTAATATATTCTTGACTAATATTGGTATTAATTAGCTTGTCTATATTTGTGTTGATAGTTATGTGTTTGGATAAATCAGTCACTTTGAGTTAACCATTAATGGTGTGTATCATTCTAATTTTTTACATAACCCCCCTTTTTGATCAATTTTATTATATAACATTTCTATATTATTGTATATAAATTCTTTGTTTGATCTAATAGCTTTTCATATAAATTATACCCGGAAGTGAAGACGAGAGTGCGTGCCTAGGCGTCTTCACTTGTTTTATGAGGAAATGAACAGAGGAGTAGGGAGAATGAGAGATTCCTTTTGTGATCTACTGCACTGTGTCAATGTGCTGTGTGACAGCACTATATTTGTGAGTGGGACATAGTCCCTTTTACTTTTTATTTGTTAATAAAAGTAATAATCTGCACCATTGTAGTGGTGTGTGTGCTCTTCTAACCCTACACAGAATGTAGTAATCCTATCTACCTGGGGAAAATTAAATTGTAGGTAGCAAGTCATGAATTTTTGGGATGTCTCTAGCCCTTTCATATCATCTGAAGCAAAGCATATGACGGCTCGTGAGGACATACAGTACAACAAAGCTATGAAGATCATCTGAAGCAGAGACTTTTAAAGTCTTAAATGCTCATTTATCAACTACACCCATTAAATATTCCCATGTTGACATCTTAAAAGGTCATATATTTAGTTTACTTTGTAGAATTTGTATAGTCCAAAAAGTTTGAGAAGCGACAAGTGTAGCCTTTTTTATCAATGATCTGCTTTCAACTTGTCTCCAACAACAACTGTTTGATAATTTCTCACAAAAAAAGTTTTGGGAAGGACACAGGATAGAAAATTATAATAAAAACATTATGAACCCCTTTTCTTTATTTTTTTTATTAGAGTTCACATTTCCTACATCTCATGTGTAAGTTCTAACCATTTTTTCACAATGTAAGATATTTTTTCCAACCGTCTTGATAATACAAGTACAGTAGATGTCCCTAGATTGTAGGGACTGAAAGCGTTACGGCACAAATCATAGAACAATTTACTCAGAGTTGACACAATAATTGTTTTTCACATTACCATGGATTGTACCTTTTACCTATTCTTATTCTATCATTATGTCATTACATAGTTACACACTGTAGTAGATGAGGTTGAAAAAAAACTTTTATCCATCAAGTTCAACCTATGCTAAATGCAGGTATAACTGTGCATTTAGTTCATGAATAATTTTCTGTCTACATAGAGTTTATGTTCGTTCATATTCCTGCATTTAATGAAAGCAGCTACAAAGATAGAGCATTTCCGGAAGAAAGTCATTAAGTACAACTCAAACCCTGTGGCTTCAATTGTGTCTGCCAGATAAAGCACATCCTCAATCACTGGATTAAACAGCAAACACTAGTAAAAATGTCAAATGGTATTGTCAAACCAACTGAACAAGTCACATATTAACCTACTCTTAAAAAGGAGCGTCTCTGACCGGTGGGTATTTTTCTTTATCATAGGAGATAGTCCGAGGAAGAGAAAGAGAGAAACTAATTTAGGGGAGGGCTCATTAATTTATATACCTCTAAAAAGATAATCCTGTGGTTCACGGGGGAAAATACCTGTGCATACTTAAGATTTTCTCACTCTGTCTGTCTCTGTCTCTGTCTCTCTCTCTCTCTCTCTCACTCACTCACTCACTCTCTCACTCACAGCTATAGAAGGCTCCGCAGTCTGTATCTCATCATCAGCATGTGTAGTTGCAAACTGGATACCGTCAACCTGATCTACCATCTAAGGAACATCCGGGGTAACTCGGGGATCTCTTGGGTCTGCGACTACACAAACCGGGGAACTGAGTTTGCGGTGCACCGGCACCACTTCCGGTATCCAGTTTGCAGCAACTATACATGCTGCTGATGAGCTGCAGACTGCGGAGCCTTCTATAGCTGTGACGGAGACGCACTGTTGAGTATTGCACTCAGAAATGCTTATTGATATCTGACCTTTGTGAGTGTAACCATTGATGTTTTTAACCGTTTATTAAATTGTCTACGTTTTATTACACTAGGAGAGTGCGCCTCTCTTTTCTTCCTCTCTCTCTTTCATAGATTTCGTGGGACTAGTTTATCCCTGTGGAGAAGGCAGCCTCTGTGTCCTATAAAGCCACTTTGGGTGTTATTTATTACAGCTTGGACTTTTGCTATTATAAATATAAGAATATTTTATTTTATCTAACACATTGGTGCACATATATGATTATACATTTCATTTTTAGTGTTCCTTCATTATTTATCCTATGCTCTCTAGTATTCAATAAGTAGGATACCTTGGTAGTTTTGCTTTATCACAGTTAGCGCTGTTTTACTTTTGATATATATATATATATATATATATATATATATATATATATATAATATATATATATATATATATATATATAGAGTTAAGTTATGTACTTATGGTAGTAAACCCCATCCTTTCGCTTCATTGCATAGCCAGTTAACCAACCCCACACTGATGAGACCCATTAAGGTCGAAACAGCTGTTTGTGGGTGGGTTTTCTGGCTATGCATCTTAACCCTGGCTGTGCTCAAAGCTGTCACCATGCAGCAAGCTTAAGCCTATAGGGAACCATGTATAAAATGGTTTTTGAAGCAAAAAGTGGCATTTGCATGTCATTTCCCAGAATCCCTTGCTGCAGTGGAAGTGCTGTGTGCTGGGATAATGGTGAAAGGCGGGGTTGCAGACCTGCCTAAGACATGCAAATGTGCATACAGTATATTTGCATTTGCTATATATATATATCCCCCTAGGTTTCTAGTATGTTAATTATTAATATTGTAAGGTGTGATAAGATGTAGTGCTACGAGAATGGACAAATGTAGTAAACGTTATTAAAACTACAGGCACACTGCTGAGGGACATGCACAATGTACTTGCGGGAGAAGAAGCCATTGTTTTGAATCAGCCCTGTGGGAGGAGCTACACACTTTCACCTACAGGAGTGCACCAGTGCGTGCAATAAAATTTGCTACATCTGTTTTCATCATCAGAATAAAAATTAAATCCATACTACAGTTCAATCTGTCAATTTATTCAATATTCTACATGCGTTACTGGGTTTCCATTTTCAACAGATATGATAGAGGTGTACAAAAATCAAGAATAGCTCAAACTATTTTGTAGTATATAGTATACAGAGAAAATAAAAAGGTACAAACTTTTTCACGAAATCTGTCTTAACTTTTGGAACATATGGCCACAGAAGGTTATGCAGAAATTAATTAGCTGAAACCATAGACTGCTAGATTTGACTTATTTTGCACATTTTGGCAAATTTAATACATGCACAGACAAAAACACAGAAAAATATGGAATTTCTTTAAGTTTATGCAAGTAATCAATCTTTTACAAACAAAAGTGAAAATTTGCTGAAAATGTATTTAGTACTGCAATTATGTTAAGTTTGAAAAACAAATGCCTACAGTAGTTTTAATCAGGGACATCTTCATTCCTGTTTTCTCATGTACCACACTTTAAGATACAGCACAGTAAGTTGCTAAAATGTGAAGAAATTACAGAAAAAATTGAGCACTGTAATTATAATAGGAACTGAGTTTTCCTTTCTGAATGTTCAGTGATAGTGCTTTGAATTGTAAATAAGCATAAAAATGAACACTAGTATTAAATGTATTTCATGTCAAGTTAAGATTATATTTTTGTATGGCTCAACAAACACCTGCTACCAAAACTGGAGTGTTACTAATGTCTTTTTGCTTAACTCTTTTGTTGCTGGAATATTTGGATTGCAACCACGTCATCACTTGGGATAGTGATTACATGGTCACAACTGCCCCCAATGATGTGCACAGAAGTGTAGTGACTCAACTTTCTGTTCCAATTCTACTGCGATTTCCTCTTGAAAATTTGTAAAAATAGTATGACGTTCCCTGTATGTCATAAGGGCCCCTGACATGCCAGCCCTCCTGATGTTCAGGGAATGTCATAAGAGTATAGTGTGTGTGCGTCAGTGGTCCAGGTGCTTAAGTACTAGGTCCAAAATATAATAACAATCATTGCATGATGATCAGGCGACATAAACATACAGTATGGGGAATATAAATCCACGGTATAATGATGTCAGAGGTAAAAGTCAGTGGTTGATCTAATGAAATTCTCTTTGATGAAGAACAAATATTCCCTGGAGGTGGTGAGTGGTACATAACTATACCCTTCCCCTCCTCATTGGGATAGTCCTCAAGACAAAAATCATGACGGTTGCTCACTGTATCCTCTCCAGTAATGTCTCCTCGAGCGTGCAGCCGGTATGAAGTCCAGAGATGTCCAAAAGTTTGTAGCAACACAGCAAAACAGAGAGCAGGGTCAAGAGAGTAAAAAATCAATTTATTAAAGAAAACATTAAAAAACAGAGAGTATAACACTTCTACACATTTAAAATGTCATAAGAGCAGCCTAATATTGCTTGGCTGCTTTACAGGTTTCAAGAGGTAAGGCATCCTTACTAATCATATTCTTCTGTTGTGTTTAGTTTCAGGTAAATGTGACCAAATATTGTGGAGAACTGGCAAATGTAGCTAAGCAATCAATGTATCAAACATTGATCACCCGGTCCCACCATGCCAGTGCTTCTAACCATTTGTGCCATTACACTTTCCTCCACCCCATTAATACACACAAAGTAGTAATTTGGGTCAAAGATAAATGCAGTTGTTTGTAAGGCAGGACAGATCCTATTGCCATAGAAAATCACACTATTGGTAAGATGGTATAAAACATTATTAAATATGTCCCTGGTGGTTTTAGTTTTGCATCTACCAAAACTTTGGGTTTGGCTCTGGTTTTATATATATATGTATATGCAAGCTTTCGAGACACATGATCTCTTCTTCCTCCGATGGTACATTGAATAAAGCAACAAAGGTTTAACTTAAAAACAGTGCACATAGGAATGTTATCTGTGACTGAAACCTAGCACCCCCTGTGTAGTATGCGATTTATGAATTGAAGTGTTAAATTGTTCCTTGAATGTTAGTGATGTAAGAGTGTGTGTGTGTGTGTGTGTGTGTGTGTGTATGTATGTATGTAAATATAAATTTGTAAAGAGTCCACAGTGTATACAGGGCTTTACAAAAGGTGGTTGTGGAGTGGTAGTATATATAAATGTTGTGGGTAGGTGTGGAAATCTAAGATGCTGTAGCATAACTAAAAGTGTGTGCAGATACTATGTGGTCCTTATTGGTATATAGGGATGGAATTACATAGAGTATTTGTATGTGTAAGAGACAGCTGTGTGTGCATACATATAGTGCACTATGTATAGACATGGCCTTTAGCACTCATGAGAAGAGAGTTCTCTCGTGTCAGTAGTGACTCATAAAACTTCGGTCTCAGTTTATGCCATCGCTAATTGTCCCATAGTTGCATATATTTGTATTCATGAAACCGTCTCTCTTTCGGTGTTCTAAGATTACCTTTGAGTATGGCCACCTTCAGATCGTTCATCTTATGGCCAGAGTCAGAGAAATGTGCGCTGACAGGACTGTCTCTTGTTCCGCGTGTGATGCTGTGTCGATGCAGATTCATTCTCTTGTTTAGCCCCTGTCCCGTCTCACCACGTATAGTGCCAATGGGACCTTTCTCAAGGTGGTGCAGTGAGTGAAAGACAGTGTAACACATAAATACCCTACATGTCAGGTGTGGCTAATGGCTCTTAATTGCAACCAATTATGTAATTAATTAAATGATTGATTGAATCTGGCAAAAGCCCGCCCAACCTCTGTTCCTACAGACACTTTGGAATGCGTGTCTAGCCTCCTAGATACCGGTATGCAGATAAACAAGTCCCGATTCTGCTTCGGACATATAAGCTGCTTCTGAAGAGCCTGAAACAGTAATTCAGCTGCCGGAACTGATCTAGACATCGCTGTAAGAAGGAACACGCTGAAAACAACATGTTAAGACACCCAAATTGTGCTAAAAAAAGTGGAAGTACATATATATATGTAAATATAGCTGTATGCTCATCTGCATGTCTTAGGCAGGTCTGCAACCCCACCTTTCCCCATTATCACCCAGCATACAGCACTTCCACTGCAGCAAGGGATTCTGGGAAATGACATGCAAATGAGCACACAGTGTCACTTTTTGCCTCAATAACCATTTTTAACATGGTTCCCTATAGGCTTAAGCTTGCTGCATGGTCACAGCTTTGAGCACAGCCAGGGTTAAGGTGCATACCCAGAAAACCACCCACAGACAGCTGTTTCGACCTTGATGGGTCTCATCAGTGTGGGGTTGATTTTACTGGGATTGCAAGAGAGGCTTATGGGATAGGCTAAACCATAATACTGAGTTAAGTTATGGTGAGTAAAAAAAGTGACAAAAACCCTCCACAGGAAAGCAAATATGCAAATATAGCTGTATGCCCATCTGCATGTCTTAGGCAGGTCTGCAACCCCACCTTTCCCCATTATCACCCAGCATACAGCACTTCCACTGCAGCAAGGGATTCTGGGAAATGACATGCAAATGAGCACACAGTGTCACTTTTTGCCTCAATAACCATTTTTAACATGGTTCCCTATAGGCTTAAGCTTGCTGCATTGTCACAGCTTTGAGCACAGCCAGGGTTAAGGTGCATACCCAGAAAACCACCCACAGACAGCTGTTTCGACCTTGAAGGGTCTCATCAGTGTGGGGTTGATTTTACTGGGAATGCAAGAGAGGCTTATGGGATATATATATATATATATATAAATATATACAATTAAGGACTGCGCTTGGGTGAGGTATGACAACAAAAAATAGAAAATAATAATATAAAAAATAATAAAATTAAATAAAAACCTATAGATCAATACATTATCTCTTACTGAAAAATCAATGTAACCCAATAAAATGTGCATGAATAATTACACATGGTGTGCTGTGGACCCTCCTATATGCAAATAATATGAATAGTCCTTTGGAGTCCAAAATGTGTCCAATATGGGGAAAAAACAAAGCACTATCAGGAAAATGGCAGCTTCTTAAAGGGCACAACGACCTCCCTCTCCACCTGCATAGAAAAATAGAAGAAAAAAGCGCCCAATCCTAGTGCATTACTGTGCAAAAATAAATTTAATTCCCAAAAAAGGCTCAGAAAATGAACTCACAAACATAGAAGATAAAAAAGCATGTTATGAGATAATACTCATGCTCCAAAGGATCAGGAAACGCCGCTTGTCTGCTACACTGCTCCGTGAGTCCACTGTATCCGTTATGGCCCTCGTTGTTCACCGCCAGCAGGAACTCACGATGTTAGGCAGATAAACAAGTCCCGATTCTGCTTCGGACATATAAGCTGCTTCTGAAGAGCCTGAAACAGTAATTCAGCTGCCGGAATTGATCTAGACATCGCTGTAAGCAGGAACACGCTGAAAACAACATGTTAAGACACCCAAATTGTGCTAAAAAAAGTGGAAGTACATATATAAATATATATATATATATATACAAACACAAAAGAAAAAAAAGAAAAATGGCGCCAACCTAAACCCACTAAATAAAAAGATAATATATGATGAAAAAAACCTATACTATACAAAATGGATAAATACAAATGAACAATAAATTAATAAAAATTATATGTAATAATAAAAGATAAAAGTCCAGAAAATATATATAAAAAATACAAATCCGAAAAATACTCCAAATGCTATCCAAAAGAGTCTCTGCAGCCCGAAAGAAGGGAACACCACTTCCTTGAAGATATCTACAAAAACAGAAGAAAAAAAACACACGCACTCATAGCGTAAAAAAGTATAACAAATAGTTTATGGAGTAAAAGATATGAAGAACACACTCACAAACATAACGGAATAAAAAAGCAATTTTGAGTACAACTCAATCACCAGCCAGACGCAGGAACCAGGTATCGGGTGACTTCAGTGGAGTATCCGGTGTGGGTGAACTGCAGCAACCTCAGTAATAGCCTCCAAGTACCGGAGAACATGAGGAATGCCACCTTCCTCCAAATCCAGCGTCACAGCAGTGAGTTCTCAACTCCAAGTCACACGAGAACTCGATGACGTCAGAGGATACAACCGGAGACAGTCCCCACAAGTGCAGCAAGTGACCGGCTGGGATCAGTGCATTCCAAATTAAAGGATATAGTCCCGTATAAAGAATAGTGAGTGATATTGAATAAAACTGGACAATATCACGTCCACATGACACTCCCTACGCGTTTCGTCTCAAAAGACTTCATCAGGGATTTTAGCATAGGTGTGAGACATAATTTTATAGTAGATTAGACCAATCAAGACACAAAGATTCACATTCTGAAACATCTGTTAAGACCCTAACAAGGGGGAATTCCCCTTGTGGTATGAATAGATGTATTACTTATTATGAATAAATGTATTCATTCTTTTAAATCCTTTTCTAACGGTTCTGTACATAAGATAAAAAATTACATAAATTGCCTTAGTACCTGTCGTTGCGATCTACAATATGTGGGCCGCACGTCAAGAACTTTAAGTACTAGGTTTCTCGAGCACCGTAGAAATGTGAAACATGGTCTCCAGTCACATTGCCTATCACGGCACTTTGATAATACACATAATAAGGATCCCTGCTCTTTGTCCGTCTTTGGAATCGAGTCCATTCCACCTTCCCTCTCGGAGGGTGATAGGTTAAAAAAACTGTGTGTCAGGGAGACCTATTGGATATATGTACTTGGTACATTGTATCCGGGTGGTCTCAATGACACAATAGATATTAGTACAGTAGTTTAATGACTCTATTTGTGCTTGTCGTTGGGGTGCGGGTCCTCACGGAGGTCTGGGTTGAACGATGCATTTCGTTCCCTCCGTGATGACATACGTATACCATACCAGCTCAAGTGGTTTATTTGATGGTCCTTTTGACAATTGTCTAGATGTGGTGTTATTATTTCTAACACAATTATACCAATATTATATTGTGTATCTAGTTCCATCTATTTTGGGGTTTATCAGCTTCACTCGTGTGACCATCATTGATCATGTTTCTTTCTCTGTTTTATCATTGTTTTTATTGTTTTAGATACATTTTTTGTTTTGTTTGTTTTTTCTTCCTTTCCCCCTACCCCCCACCCATCATTCAGTTTTGTTTACACACATGTATACATTTATTCCCCTTGTTTCCTTCCCACCTTTCCCCATTCCTCCTTCCTTCCTCCCCCCCTTATCCTCCCCCCCCCCCTTTATTCCCCCACCTACACATGTATTGGTTCATGTCATTTATATGTCCATCCTCTGGTCTTTTTGAATCTCTCCTTTTTATTATCTCTAGATATATTCTATCAAGTTATAGGTTTATTGTTTATTAATTATTTGTAATGGTTATTTATTTCACAAATTATCTGTTTATCATTTATTCAGCCAATGATGTTTTATTATTATATCTACATATATCTTAATTACATTAACTACATTAGGTGCTATTTATTGTATAAATGTATGTATATATATATATATATTTGTTATTGACTTGTATATTGGTATTATGGTATTGTATCAATGTGTTTATTTGGTTATATATAGGATCTCATTGTAGTATTTCTTCTAGTATTGATGTTCATTTTAGCCCTTGCATTTGGATAGTATAGGGGTTAAAATTACTTCCCTATAGACCTTATGTATCCAATTAGCAATCAGTGGTTCTTTGTATCTTGATTGGTCTAATCTACTATAAATTTATGTCTCACACCTATGCTAACACCCCTGATGAAGTCTTTTGAGACGAAACGCGTAGGGAGTGTCATGTGGACGTGATATTGTCCAGTTTTATTCAATATCACTCACTATTCTTTATACGGGACTATATCCTTTAATTTGGAATGCACTGATCCCAGCCGGTCACTTGCTGCACTTGTGGGGACTGTCTCCGGTTGTATCCTCTGATGTCATCGAGTTCTCGCGTGACTTGGAGTTGAGAACTCACTGCTGTGAGGCTGGATTTGGAGGAAGGCGGTGTCCCTTATGTTCCCCGGTACTCGGAGGCTATTACTGAGGTTGCTGCAGTTCACCCACACCGGATACTCCACTGAAGTCACCCGATACCTGGTTCCTGCGTCTGGCTGGTGATTGAGTTGTACTCAAAATTGCTTTTTTATTCCGTTATGTTTGTGAGTGTGTTCTTCATATCTTTTACTCCATAAACTATTTGTTATACTTTTTTACGCTATGAGTGCGCCTGTTTTTTTTCTGTTTTTGTATATATATATATATTTATATATATATATGCAAATGTAAATACAACTGTATGCTCATCTGCATGTCTTAGGCAGGTCTGCAACCCCGCCTTTCCCCATTATCACCCAGCACACAGCACTTCCACTGCAGCAAGGGATTCTGGGAAATGACATGCAAATGAGCACACAGTGCCACTTTTTGCTTCAAAAAACATTTTTAACATGGTTCCCTATAGGCTTAAGCTTGCTGCATGGTCAAAGCTTTGAGCACAGCCAGGGTTAAGGTGCATACCCAGAAAACCACCCACAGACCTTAATGGGTCTCATCAGTGTGGGGTTGATTAACTGGGTATGCAAAGAAGCTAAAGGATGGGCCAACCATAATACTGAGTTAAGTTATGGTGAGTTAAAAAAGTGACAAAAACCCTCCACAGCAAAGTAAATATGCAAATGTAAATACAACTGTATGCTCATCTGTATATATATATATATATATATATATATATATATATATATATATATATATATATACACACAATGATGATGTAGCTAGAACACCAATAAAGTAATGGTCACTGAAACAAAATGCAGATACCTTAGACAGGATTTCTTAGCTCCCAGTCATATTATGGCAAGTTGCCACAATCAATGTCCACCTGTGATGCTAATAAAGCGGTATAAACAATGAGATCACAGAATAGTTCATGCAGTCATATAATAAAATAAAATAAACTGCCAAAGCCAATGTCCACCTGTTCTGCATGTGGAGTGATATGAAGAATTGTTCTGAAAGAAGCACAAAGCAAAGGTACAAATCATACAATAAATAATCATACTGTATAAATGCATGATGTATCACACTATAGGTGACAATAAAGCCTGGGATACAACTGGCATTTAAAATGTAAACATATGGCTCCACAAAGGGGCATCAATTGAACCAGACTGACATGATCCCTGTATACCACAAGGTAGGTCCACTTTGCTAGATTGACTTTACTCCTGTACAGCTGAAATGGACTGTATAGGATATCCTTGATGAAGAGTGCATTGAGTACAACCTGTTCATGACAAACTTAATGCCATTGGCCCCCTCCCAACAGGAACACTACTAGCTACCATGGATGTAAAATCACTTTACACAAACATCCCCCACAAAGATGGGATTTCTGCCTGTAGATACTTTCTGGGACCGCAGGAGCCACTCACAAAGACAGTGACTAAATGCATAGAATTTATTCTGACCCATAACTACTTCACATTTGGAAATGACACATACCTCAATACAACCGGGAACACTATGGGCACTCGGATGGCAGCACAGTATGCCAATTGGTTCTGCACAAAACTGGAAAGTGACTTTCTTTCCACATGTCACTTGAAACCCCTTACATACCTTTGGTACTTCGATGACATCTTCCTTATTTAGAACTCTGGTCAACAGGACCTCCTACAGTTCCATGAGAACTTCAATACGTTCCAACCGACCATCAACTTCAAACTCACCCATTCCCCTAGACACCACCATACGTCAGAACATCCCCTCTGTTTCCTCCTTCCATCCTACACCACTTCCTAACTCTCCTCCTGCCTTCCTTGACATTTTTTTCTGCTGTCTCAGAGGAGGATGTGTCACTGCTGATCTCTCTTCTCCTTCTACCACTTGCCCTCTTGACCCTATTCTCTCCCATCTCCAAAAAAACATTGCTCCTACTGTAATCCCTACGCTCACACACATGTTTAACTCCTCCTTCTACTCTGGTAACTTTCCCTCTTCCTTCAAACATGCAACAGTTATACCATTACTCAAAAAACTGCAAGCTTGACACAACCGGTCTTTCTACCTATCGACCTGTCTCCCTCCTGCCTTTTGCCTCTAAACTCCTTAAACGTCTTGTATTCTCTCGCTTGCTACACTATCTCAACATCTATTCTCTCCTAGACCCTCTACAATCTGGCTTCCGCGCTGCTCACTCCACTGAAACAGCCCTCACTAAAATAACTAATGACCTCCATGCTAAGACAGAGGTCATTACATTCTGCTCATATTACTTGACCTCTTTGCAGCATTTGACACAATGGACAACCCTCTTCTCCTTCACATTCTCCATACTCTTGGTATTCATAACAAATCTCCTCTTACCTCTCCCATCATACTTTCAGCGTCTCTTCTGCTAACACCTCCTCCTATATCAATCTCTTTGTGGGGGTACCCCAGGGCTCTGTTCAGGGACCTCTTCTCTTTTCTCTGTTAACACTTTCTCTAGGTGACCTAATCACATCTCTTGGGTTTAAATATCACCTCTATGCTGACGACACACACATTTACTTTCAACCCCTAACCTTACTCCTGTTTTACAGACCAAAGTTTCTGAATGTCTCTTTGCAATATCATCCTGGATGGCCATCCGCCGACTTAAATTTAACATGGCAAAAACAGAGTTCCTCATACTTCCTCCCAAATCTGGCCCTATTACCTCCTTCCTCATTACTGTTGGAAGTACTATCATTAACCCAGTAGCCCAAGCAGGCTGCCCAAAGGTCACACTCAACTCCTCTCTCACATTTTCCTCTCACATTTAAAACGTATCTAAAGCCTGCCACTTTTTCCTCTGCAATATTACAAAGATATGCCTTTTCCTCTTTTGCTCAGCTGCTAAAACTCTGACTCAGGTCCTCATTCTCTCCTGTCTCGATTACTGTAGCCTCCTGCTGTCCGGCCTTCCAGCCTCTCACCTGTCTCCCCTAAAATCTACCTAAACGCTGCTGCCAGAATCACTCTACTTTTTCCTAAATATGTCTCAGCGTCTCCCCTGCTGAAATCACTCTCCTGGCTTCCTATCAAATCCTACATCTCGCACTCAATTCTCCTCCTCACTTTTAAAGCTTTACACTCTTGTGCCCCTCCCTTCATCTCAGCCCTAATTTCTCGCTATGCTCCATCCCAACTCTTGCGTTCTGCTCAAGGATGTCTTCTCTCTACCCTCTAAAGCACTCTCCCACCTTAAAACTTTCTCACTGACTGCCCCACACCTCTGGAATGCCCTTCCCCTCAATTCCCAGCTAGCACCCTCTCTATCCAACTTTAATACCCACCTTAAGACACACTTGCTTAAAGAAGCATATGAGTAACACAGTGGCTAATAATATACACATGATACATAAAGCTTGGCCCCTTAAGACGCACTTACCAGAATGCCCTCCTATTGTCCCTGTATGTTCTTATTACCTACCAATTTGATTGTACGCTCTTTGTAGCAGGGACTCATCTTCCGAAATGTTACTTTTATGTCTGAAGCACTTATTCCTATGATCTGTTGTTTGTATTATTTGTTATATGATTGTCACGTGTATTACTACTGTGAAGCGCTATGAACATTAATGCCGCTATATAAATAAAGTGAAAAATAGTGATACAAGGCGCTAACTACTTGTAATATGATAATATAATGTGCAAATATACACAAGTGCAATTAATAATATGTGCTCAATACATAAACCAAAATAAAGACTGGTAATTAGTGACCCTGCTCAAACCCTCTGGTGGGACCTGTTTCACGGGTTCCAGGAAGTAAGATAAATCTCAGGCAGTCCAGGAGGAGCATATATGGGAAACACAAGAAGAAATAATGCAAAATTTAAGTGCAGATGTATTGGTAAAGAGATAAATGATGAGATGCAATCTTGGCTCTGATGATATGCCTACTCACAAGATGTCAATGATATAAATACGTTTTGCAGATACTGTAGGGCTGCTACCCAGTATGTGTTATTGATGTGTGGAACTCCCTCTAGGCTCATCTCGTCAGTATGGTGATGGTATATATGAGAGAGAAAAACAGCAATACATAGCGCGATCTGATGTATAAAATACTTTATAAAAAATAGGTATATAAAATGTGCAAATTTGTAAAATTTGTTAAACAGATTTTCATGTTGTTATTTTGTAATTATGTTCCGATTGTGCATACCTTGGTAATACATAGCGCTATGATAATTAAAGTAATTGTTTTAACTAATTGAACATTGTTGATTAGAATAGGGTATATATAGGCATCTATTAACTCCTATACCTACACACTCCTGACGAAGCCATATGCAGTTCTCAAGGGCTGGGCGAAACGCGTAGAGTGGTATTTTGGACTAATGGGCGACCCGTAGTTTCCCTATCCTCAGAGCCGTGACGTCACACGCACAGAAGGACGCTCAGAGAGAAGCTGGGATTTCAAAGTGCAGGCGAAGGAGCTCCAGAGTACCAAGGGGAGGCGGTGAGAGCTGCGGTGAACCCAGTTTATACACATTTATTGTGACAAACGCTTGATTTATTTTAGCACATTGTAAGTGCACATTTTATATACCTATTTTTTATAAAGTATTTTATACACCAGATCGCGCTATGTATTGCTGTTTTTCTCTCTCATATATACCATCCCCATACTGACGAGACGAGCCTAGAGGGAGTTCCACACATCAATAACACCTACTGGGTAGCAGCCCTATCTGCAAAACGTATTTATATCATTGACATCTTGTGAGTAGGCATACCATCAGAGCCAAGATTGCATCTCATCATTTATCTCTTTACCAATACATCTGCACTTAAATTTTGCATTATTTCTTCTTGTGTTTCCCATATATGCTCCTCCTGGACTGTCTGAGCTATATAAATAAAGACGTACATATATACTATAAAGAACAACCATCTACAGACGTCTGTATACCACAAACCTTTAGACAGAGCCAGCTATTTGAGGGACAACAGCTTCCACCCGACACACACTAAGCATGCAACCATCTACAGTCAAGCCATACGATACAACAGGATATACTCCAACACTGCAGACAGAGGCCAGCGGATTACAGCCTTGAGATCGGATTTCATAAACCATGGATATAACCACAGAATTGTAGACCAGCAAATCCACAAAGCCACCAGAATACCAAGACGTGATTTCCTTGAATACAGACAGAAAGAGACAAGCGACAGGGTACCTTTGGTGATCACATATAACCCACACCTAGAAGCCCTACGCAAGATCACCAGGGAACTACAACCCATTCTCCAGGAAGATTCAAGACTGCAACAGGTCTTCCCTGAAACACCCTTATTATCATATAGACAACCTTATAATCGCAAGAAAATAATGGTGAGGAATAAAGTATTCAACAGTACAACTGAATGTGGGTCAAGACCATGCCAGGACGCAAGATGCAAAACCTGCGTAATGTTCCACACAACGGGCACAATACAAATACCACACAGGAATTTAGAGTACAAAATCAGAAGAAGGTTTACCTGTTCCTCCAGCAATGTCGTGTACTTCATCATGTAGTAGAAAGATCAGGGAGCGCAGAAAACTGGTGAAAGCATGGAAAATAGAAAACAAAAGAAGCACACAAATAGTGCAACCCTGTATATAAGATAATAGTCAAAAGTACAGCTTCCAGTGGGTATGCACTCACACAGGTGCAAACATAGGATAAGTCTCACACGTGGTCTGTTGATAGTTGGCTTCAAAATAAATAGATGGTAGAAAATAAATACATAGACCAGAACAAAATAAAAAACTGGACAACGATGGTGATAATAGTGCTGGTATATTGAAATACACAATAGTACACAGTAGTAGGCATCAATAGTAGGCAATGACAACAGGGAATCCCCATGCAAGGGCATTGTACGATAGAGTTGGAGTGGTGTCTGGTGGTTGAGGGTGGTAAACTGACAGCTGTTTAGCTCCTGCAGGGAAGCCGGTGTGCTGACGGCTCTCTACAATGTTAGGCTGGGACTCTCACTTCTGGGTTCTGCTCCTCATGTGATTGGCGTCCGCACGCGATGATGTCGATCCTTGGGCACCTCAGCTCCAAATCAATCACAGGAGCACATCATGTTCATGAAATGCTCAGGTGGCTGCTACTACATAGGTGAGATGGGACAGGGGCGAAACAAGAGAATGAATCTGCATCACCACAGCATCACACGCTGTAACTTGAATTAATTTTGGTACACAGCCGAAATAACAAAACTTGTATCAGTGTCCAATTATTTCTGGACCTAACTGTATATTGTGTAGGGTGAAGAGTATTTTCTCTCAAGATATGTTTTTGCATGTTGTGTCTTTGCTCATTGAGTCATGTTGACATAAGGTATGACTAAGATTGTTAACTATATTTTTTAGATGTGGTTCTGACCCCTCATTTTGCTACATATCCCTTTTGAGGGACTCATCTTAATTGTGTTTATTTTTTATATTATACCTGTACATGATCAGAAGTATTAACAATTGATACCAACTGCATTAATATTTTGCATTAATAACAATGCTGATGCTGCTGGCCAGTAACATCGTGAATCCTACATATTTATTCGCCATTGTACAGTACATTACTTGGTCATAAATGCATTTCAATCTGTTTTCTTGCATTTAATCATACTCATTAGTACTTAGTGAAATGGCTATATTAACCCCTTGCCATGCCATTTGGGAAATTATCAAACCTTTAGCCGGTAATTTCCCACAGTTATACAGAAAGTAAATTGCACAGCGTGCTCTTTTCTAATTGAGAGAAACACAATATGAAGTTAACAAGTCCTTGGAACTATGCTAATACTAGAAGCCAAATAGCATAAGGTATAAAATTTGACAATCTTGTTTGTACAGTAGGACTTATGTTAATTAAAAGCCACTTTTGCAAAACCACTTCTGTTCCAAATGTAGCCTCCAGACTAAGGGTTACAAACCAGACTCTCTAAGTTAATTTAGTAAAACTCGTAACATAAAACAAGAAAACCACATTTTTGGGATGCACAGAGACAGATTGATTGCACTTATTTTTTGAACAACAGATACTTTAACTTTGTATATGTTAACAGAGAAAGTGTGACTCAATGAGTAAGGATACTGACTGTGTTTGAATTTGGGGATCCTGGTTCAATTCCTGGTGTCAACTCCTTGTGACATTGGACGTCACTTTTTCTCCTTGTGCCTCAGACACCAAAAACATTGATTGTAAACCCATCTGGGCAGGGATTATGTCTGAAAAAATTCCTATGTGCTGCTTACAGCACACTATACTGTAATTGTGAAGAGTCCCATTGAGAGATAATTGAAATAAAGTTATTATTATGAAATGTTCTAGTTTCAAAAGAAAGTAAATACTGAAATATTTTAAAACAGCCCTTGAAAAAAAACCCTGTAGCTTGTATTGCAACTCCCCCCCCTCCCAAAAAGTAAGTAAGCAAGTTAAAAAACACAGGTTACCACCAAAATGGTTATTGGATAAACAGTATTTTATTCAAATATGGCCTACAAAAATTCTTTGCTGTATGTATTGTTTGTGCCATATTCAGTATAAAAAGATAATTTATGAAACACATTTGTACATATATTGCTATCAAGGAAAGATATTTTGGACATGCAGCCAATTCAGTCTCAAAGGCTATATCAATATAACATGGTATATTACAAATAGGTAAAGAGGTTTCCCTTTTCAAAACAATGACTTTAATTTATAAACTGTCAAACAATCGTGTAAGAATATTTTTTCTTGTATAACACTGCAGTATGCGTTTAGCATAGAATTCCCCAGGCACTGTACAGTTTACAATCTACTTTTTTGGAACCTGTGAATCAGGGAGATACAGTACTGAAAATTTCACAAGGAGCTGATACGGAGTGCAAACCAAACCAACCTTCTTTAAGGACAGTAAGAGGGGAAGAATCCTGTTGAACAACATGCCTCAGCCGCACTGAGTGTGCAGGGGAACCTTCCACATGCTTCCAGCCAGGACCATTGTGGTCCTGGCTATTTTTACCCACTACACAACTTGGATGACTGAATAAAGTAGACAAATGGCATATGTACTTATTCTATATCAGCTGAAAGTGCCTTTGAGACTGTTTTCGGCCAAAATTCCCCATTGACTTTGTGTTATTCAATATAATTGTAATGGAAGTGGATGCATACTGTAGTAGGTTTTCAGACTTCCCACTTTGAAAATAGGGTTTACAATCTAAAGGTACGTATTAAATTTCCACTTATTTTCTTTGGGACTACTGTTTATCTTAATGGATTTACTGTGCATGCTCACTAAAGTTTCTTACCTCTGCATTATGTGATTTAGGATGACTATACAGGAGGGATTGCCACTCCCAACTATGTCTTGTGACCAGTGATGTCACCTTAATGAGATAGAAGGGTATATATAGCTCCACCCAGTGTTCTAGAAACAAGTTCTTCAGAGTTCAGACTGAGACCTCACTGTGAGTCCTGTAAGTAGGTTTGCATATATAGCTAAGTGCATTAAGAAGTGTGCAGCCATGGTTTGTTGTTTACAGTTCTTAAACGTGCCCTTTAAGTAAGAGCTGGTACAGTAGTAATTGTCCAATATTGTTCGAGTGAGAAGGAGGAAGCATGCTTTTAGTTAGGAGTTTTTGGCATAGTAATTCTGGAGTATGTTTGGATCAGCTCAACCCAAATTTCTAACTGCAAACATAGTGATTGGCTTATTTTCTGTTCCAAGGTGCCCTCTGCCTCTTTCAGTGCTAACTGCACTTCCAACTTTTCTTTCTCCACTTGTTTCTTAACCTTTCTTACTTCGTGAAGTTTGTCATTTTCTTCTCTGCATGATCAGTCAGATATGAAACCTCCTCTGTCAGGTTTCTGATCTCTCTTTTTACAGTCTCTATGACACTCAGGAACTTTTCATAGTTTTCTTTCCATTTATACATCTGTGTGCTGAGACTTTGGATTTCCTGGTGCAAGACTTCTAGCTCTGTGTTTAGAGTGTGAAGCTCTCATTGTTAGACTTCCAGATCAGTACTAAGACTGTGAACCTCTTTCTGAGAGACTTCCAGCTCTATACTGATATTGCAAATCTCTTTCTAAGATACTCCCAGTTCTGCATCAAGACTGTGAAATTCCTTTTGAGAGATTTCCAGTTCTGTACCGAGACCGCTGACCTCCTGGCGAGAGACATCTATCTCTATGCTGAGAGTGTGAACTTCTCTCTGGAAGATTTCCAGCTCTGTCCTGATACTGCAAAGCTCTTTCCAAAAGACTCCCAGATATGCACTGAGACTACAAAACTCCTTTTGAGAGATTCCCAACTCCATGCTAAGACTGTGAGACTACTTCTGAGAGAGTTCAAGTTTTATACTGAGATTAAGGACCTTCTTCTGAGCATCCTCATACCTCTGCTTCCAGTTAGCAATAACATCATCAGAGCGGCTTTGTTTCTTGACCATGGCATTAATATCATTCACTGTCTTCAGCTCAGTTGTCAGGTCTTTGAAGTCACTACGCAATCGACGCTCAGTTCATCAAAGTTCCACATTCAAACGAGTGTGAACAAATTCCTTCCTCTGAAGCTCGACGTTAGCTTCTATTTCCTTTCCCAATAATTAACAGATGAGATCACAGTCATGTCTGGCCTTATGCAGCATTATTTTAGGGCTAGTCAAGGGATTGTCTCTTATTTGTTCCGGCTCTGTTCCTGGTACTGTTTGTTGAGGGTTTCTCACTTTCAGAATTGGACAGACATTTCTTCACGGTACATGACTAGATTCCACCATTCCCAGCACAAATCCTCTTTTCACTCTAGGCTGCAGGGCATTTCGGCCCTTTCTGATGTTGAACGTCATCTGCGTACGTGTCTTGAACTTCCACAGTAAGCTTTCTCTTCCTCTTTACTTCCGATGACTCTGCCGCATCATGGTTACTGAGGTCGCCTTCTTTACTTCAAACTTCTGCAATTTCACTGCACCCACCATTCTTTTCTTGCAGTTGCAGTAGCAGGTGGAAATTTTCAGCTTTCAGTTGGTCCTGCCCTTGCTGCCGATGTTCCTGTTGCAGTACATAACAGCACAACTCTTCCATGTGCCATGGGTTAAGACACCCCCACCATCCTAAGGGTGTTTCACTGGTGCGTCTAGTTTCTGGGGCCATATCAGAGCTATCCTCATCATCCTAAGGTCTGAAGGGACACTCTTTCGTGTGGCCGGGTTCATTACAGAAAAAAATAATTTTGCCCTCTGTTCTGGCACTTTCAGGGGTATTCTTCACACTGACCTTGACGGTGCTATTTCATCAATATTCTCTGTATATGCTAGGACCACAGATGGTAGTCATACAGGTGGGGCAGACTTCACTTGCAGAGTTCGTAGCTCTCGCCAGTGTCTCTGTAGATTTCTTATTTTTGCTGACCGGCCATTTTAAAAACTCATGTGATATTTTCTTTTCTTCACACATAATAGAGTAGACTTTCTTCACACAAACAGTACCTTGAGAAAAATATGAACTAGTGTATATGCACCCAAATATGGATATAGAATAGAGAAGCACTTACAGCCGGAGAGGATGCCTAAACAGGTTGACACGTAATGTCACTATACTCAGATCTCAGTTGGATGTGTAGAAAAGTGGCACCATATCCACAGGAACTTATGTTCAAAATAATTAATATATTTAGCCAATCCACCTGTAACTGCTTATTGAGCAGTTTGTGGGAGGTTGGTCCCTCCTTTTCAAGGTATATAATCAAATAGTAGGGTCCCTTTATATTCACTTTTCACTTTACTTGCATACATGTACACTACCGACACACTTTATCACACTGCGGCCAGATCCGCAAGCCGGGAGATTTCCCGGCTTGCTAGTGGCCGCCCCTCGGCGTGCCGCGCGTCATAGACGCGCGGTCACGCGTCTTCGGGAGCGTGCGCCCCCTGCACGCGCGTCCAGGGGCTCCCCGAGGGAGCCCTGGTGTCCCGCGATCGCGGGACAGCGGCAGGGGTTTCCGGGGGACCCGGCGGACCCGGCAGCGGTAGGGAGAGCGCCCCAATCGGAGGGCGCTCTTCCGCTGCTTTGGCGCGCGCCCGTCACTCTCGGGCGCGCGCCAGGCTACTGCTGCGGCCAAGAACGGGCAAATGCTCGAATAAACTTGGCCGCAGCAGTAAGTATCTTTGCTGGTATACACCAGTTTTTAACTGCACTACGTTACATAAGCTTATGCTTAGTTTATCAACCCCTTCAGGGTATATTTCACAGAACATTTGTATGCATTTAGCATAGGGACCTTCTTCTGAGACTTACATTGACGTTGGTTTGCAGGCTTATCGTTATTTGATCAAAGGATGTAACCAAAAGTCTCATTTGTCTTACAGACTTAGGTTTCACTATGTATTTTTATTTCCCCATTTATTGTTAGCCCAATGGGAGAAGCATAGGGATTCACTCTGTTTTTTTCACATATGTACGTTAAATAGAGACCTGTAGATTTGGTAGGAGCATGCTGCAAATTATTGATGCACTTACTGTAGGGATACATTATTGTGATATACTTAATAATTAATCTATTATTTCCCTTATGACATCTCCAGGGCCCTTATAGTGTTCATGTAATATCATGCTATTTTTTCTCATTTTCTTGGGAAAGCGGTGAACATGATCACCAGGATTGTTTAAGCATTTATCCATACAATAGGTCAAATAAACATTTCCTCTTATAAATATATTCATTCCTGTTAGTCCGAGAATTTCAAAGATGTATGTACCCAATGTGACCATTAATAAATGTTAAATACAGTAAAGTATAGCATTTGAGTAGAGAAGTAAAAAAACAAATATGATAGCCTGCTAAACACTTGCCTCCTGAATTTAAGAGATCTGCACCTTCTGGTAAGACTAATTGATGTATGGAGACTGCTATGATATTGTGCTTTTATTTTATTTTCCTTATTATGTAACATTTGTGTAAAAACTATGCAAATAAATGCACTAAGCAGCGCACTGCCAAGGGAGACAGGTGTATAAAAATAGAAAAAATGTTTATAGTCTATCACACATGACAAACAAGGAGGTGTGGACCCTCCTACGCGTTTCACACAACACGGTGCTTTATCATGGAGCTTTAACATTTGTGTATCCTGAATAACCTAGTTATTTCACTAAAACCTCACTAATGCCCAAGGTTACTAGGTGGCATCAAGGGACTTAAGGCTGATTCAACATAGCCCAGAGCAGCTAAAAGCTCAGCATTGGTCTGAAATCCAGCATTAGCTTAAAAGGACCTAAGCCCTCCAGTGCCCTATGGTTTGTACATTGTACATCCATATTGATGGCACCCTGTAATTTTTTCTTGTATATGTTGTGTTAATCATGTATATCTTGCGTTTTTTGAGGGCCTTTTTTTAACTTTTGATTGCTGTGGAGCTCTGAGTGTGAATTGAAGGGGTTACATCTCCCCCTTTTTACCACCCCCCCTCCTTTACTTGAAGGGAGTGATCACTTGATCCCACTTACCAGGGGGAAAGTGCCCGTGGAGATGGCAGGATCGTCTGTCACTAAATAGGGGTTAACGTTGAGCATGCTGTATCTATAGAGAGCTATTGATTTTTTTTAAAGTGTCTTTACTCTGGATCCTTTAATAGCTGTATTGCTCTTGCATTAATAGTTACATTGTGCTACAGACACATACAGTACATACCTAGGATAAACACTAGTGATTTAGACTAGCTACAGTATGATACAGTTTGAGAAATTGCGAGATTATGGCATAATAGATCAGGGCTTTGGGACAGACAAATGGAAATTAAATATATATCCCCTCATTTTTAAGAATACTCTGAAATATTAAGGAATAATAATAAACTTGCACTGTAGATAACAACATATCTGAGACTATGGGGGTTATTCATTAAACTGTAATGGAACCAATAGGGCACTATCAAATTGAAACTCCCATTGAAGTGGGATCAGCACCGATCAGCACTATTCCAGTTTAATTTAATAACCTACGTGGCTCAGAGATTCTAGTTTAAAAGAAATGAGAGAGGACAGGAAAGTTTTGTATTAAATGTTGAAATTAAAATATTAAAGTTGTGACCTACCGTATTCCAACTTCACATTGCAAATCTTGTATAACCAGCCTCACACTGATAAGACCCAAAAGGTTGAAAGAGCTGTCTATGAGTAGGTTTTACTGGCTCTGCACTTCTTTAACCCAGACTGTGTTTAAAAGCTGTGTAATACTGCAGGCATATGCTTATAGAGGCCCATGTTAAAGTAGACATGAAGCAAAAGGTGACACTGTGCTCATTTGCATGTAATTTCCCAGAATCCCTGTCTGCAGTGGAAGCTCTCTATGCTATGAGATAATGGGGAAAAGCAGGGCTGCAGACCTGTCTGAGACATGTGAATATGCTCGCAAGTGAGATTTTTATTTGCAGCATTAAATCTCGCAATTTGCAAGTGACAAAAAAGCTTAGGTTTATTTGGATAAGCAATAATGTAGGTAGCATAAGGAAATATATGTATACCAAATATACGTTGCACAAGTATAAATATATGTCATCTGGACCTGACAGAAACATAATGTGCATCAATTGTTGTATTCATATAGAAATCATAAAATGTACAGTATACCATAACCAATCCATGAAAAGGTTCGCTTACAGAAAAAATAAATAAAAATAAAGATGAATTTGACTGCTAAATTATTCCAGACATGACACCACAGCAAATCCTCATATGAGAAGATGGTGCTTGCCCTTTCTTATGTTGAAAATGAGCCAATTCCTTGGTGTATGAGAGAGAAAGCCAGGTTATAAAAATGTGATGGATGATTTAGTTGGCTGTATTCAGCTGTAAGCAATAAACGCTGAGTTCTGCAGAAACTACCGAAAGCAAAAGATGCAAGTGATTTACTGGCAATTTAAAGCACATGAGATTTGTAATGCATGAGACCTTAGGCCTACGGCTGTTCCTCTGTAATGGACAACAATATTTTGGTGAAAAATGGAACATTTAATTTTAATCTTATGTTGCAAAATATAAAATATACATGTTTTCTCATGCTGTCTGTATTTAATATTTACATTGGTGAAAGTATTCTATTATCAGAAATGAAATATGATAGACAATTTAACTATAGCACTTATGAAAAAAGAAGCTCTTTTGTCATTTCTGTGATTGCATAGAATTAGATTTTATGCTTTTGAGTTACTACAAAAAACTGCTGTTTAGACAGCAATCCCCAAATAAAGCTATGCAAGTAGGTTTTTTGAATGCATTTATCCTAATGTAGATCCACCACACTAGTCTTACTTCCAGGATATACCAGGTTCAGGAAATATTAGCTTGGTTCCTAAAGGCACCACCTGTAACAATCAATGAATTAAAAAAATGCTGTGAGTCATCAGGACTTTACCCTCATTCATCATAGGCTTACTGCCATGACTTGGCTGGTTGCCATTTTTATTTCCCAGAATTGCCTTTGAGCAGAGGTTCTCAAGTTTCTTCTTGGAGACCACTGGCCATTCCAGATTTTATGAATAACCAATGCACTTGCAAATAAAAATGAGTGCCCCTAATTGCATATGAACAAAAAGCTTGGTTTGGTTTAGAGCCCCAAGCAAAGGCTTGATAACCACTGCCATAAGACTGGAGAAATACGTGAAATTAGTGAATTCTAATAGTGAGGATGCAGGTGTAAGAAAGAAAAAGAAAGAATTAGATGGAAGGAACTTCCCGTTCAACACAAACTCAATAAGCAAATATGTGTCTTGATAGAAAATGGTTAAGAGGCTATGTTTCCTGAGAGAGTACTGTTTCAAACAATATCAGTATTATAAAATCATCACTGACAATTACTAATCTGAGAAGCTGGAGATGCAATCTGTGATATTCAATTAAAACAAAGTGATAATATTGACTTTTAACAAACTTATTTACAATAAATATTTTTTCTTGTCTGCTGTACAACTCCTAAATGTCCTGCTTGTAATTTTAGGATTTTGTGAAGTGTACAATTTGACTGCCGTTTGTAATCTTACAAGGGAATTATTTGAATCCTTGTAAAGTGTATTAATGTGGTAAATATCACCTAAAGATAAAATGCGAAATATTGGAATAGCCCTTCAGTTTCCCATAAAAAAACCCCTCCTTTTTAAAAGACCTTGAAGGTCTGCAAGTTTTCCATATTAAATTTGCTAGATGCTGCAGAGTGGGAGAACAGAATTGGTTTACCAAATACTGTACATATAGCATAGTGTGTATGTATGTATGTATATATATATATATATATATATATATATATATATATATATATATATATATATATATATATATATATACAGTATATATGTACAGTATGTACACACACGGAAATAGACGTGTTAGTCCAGTTGCGATTGAGCAGAAAAAATGAGTCATTCAAATAACAATTTATGTCATAGGACAAGCTTTCGAGAGTTCTCCTTTCTTCCTCAGGTCGGGCATACTGATTAACAAAGGAATCTATGGCTAAAGCAGGGGTTAGAAGAGCAAAAAACAAAACAAAAGAGATGCACTGTAGATAAGATAGGGTGAGAAAGTGGTGTTAGAAGACATAGGGAGGGTAATAAAACGGTGACAAGGGACAGCATGGAGGCGGAAGGGGATGCAGTGAAGGGGGAGGTGTGGATAAGAACATTGGCAGAGAGGCAGGCAGGATCATTACAAACAATTTGTGATAGTGTGTGAGAAACCCCATATCTGCATTAATTGTCCTCTTGTTTTGGTGTCAACAAGTCTCATCATTCTGAGTTCAAATGTTTTCCGTTCTTGGGTGCGTTTAAACATTCCATTGAGGATTTTGACTTTTAAATCATTTCTGGAATGATCTGGTAGTGAGAAATTATGTCCCACTGGTGAGCAGTATCTTCTTTCTTCGTGGTGGAGTAAAGAGTGTCTGTGCATATTCAGTCACAACCATGTTAAAGGATCATACTGCTGCACATCCAGGAATGTTGTATATATGATTCAATGTAACAAATGTGACCAAGGATGCTACATTGGCGAAACCAGACAAAAACTTCAAGGCAGAATGAATATGCACAGACACTCTATACTCCACCACAGAGAATGAAGATACTGCTCACCTGTGGGACATCATTTCTCACAACCAGATCATTCCATAAATGATTTAAAAATCAAAATCCCCAATGGAATGTTTAAACGCACCCAAGAATGGAAAACATTTGAACTCAGAATGATAAGACTCTTTGACATCAAAACAAGAGGACTTAATGCGGATATGGGGTTTCTCACACACTATCACAATTAAATCAAAACTGATGGGTAGAGCAATAATATGAAAAACAACCAGAAATAAATCAGTGTATACAGTAACTTCCAGTATATCAAATAATACAATGTATCACCACATTATGTGTAGTATAGATGTCTCATGATTATACACTTAGGGGCCTATTTACAAAGCAGTGATAAGTGGTTTAGTGGGCTGTAAATGCCTTTATAGCATGATTCTACCTGTTCTGATATTCACAAAGCAGTGATAACAGTGCAGTATCACACTATAATGACTTATTATTGTCCCGTAACAGCCAGAGAAAACAAACACGTCCGATAGACCAAAAAATGGCAAACTCTCTGTTTTTTTGTCAGTAACTGCTATTCACAAAGCAGTGATAAGTTTATCATAGTATAAAATCTCGCCATCTTTTTTCACCAGCTAAAGGCTGGTGCAAAAGAGATTTATACATGCATAAAAGCATAATTTTCATTCGTGTCCGGGGGCCTCCAGGTTGTCCCTGTGGGTGTCTGCGGGCTTTTAAATATTTATGCTATTTAGTTTGTGTTTTGATTTTGAAATATGGTATTTTTTGTTGTGTTTTCAATTGTTTATTTCTGTTTTTTTGGTGTTTGCTTTTTAATTGTGGTTTATTTTTGATCTTTTGATTTTTAATAATGGTGTTTATTTGGAGTTTTCTTTTATTTAATGATTTTTTGGATGTTTTCATTGTTAATTCTGGTGTTTATTTGGTATTTGCTTAATTGATTGCTGGTAATTTTGTTATGTTTACTTGTTTTTGGTGATTGTTTTGATTGATTTGGATATTGTTGGTGGTTGTTAATTTTTTAGGTTGACCATTCATTGCCATAGTGTTAAATCATGCCCATATTATATGGGCATGCTTTAACACTGTGCCAATCAATTGGCTTAATGGCATTTGAAATGGTTTTATTTTGCTATGTAATGTGTTTTATTTTGGGCCTGGTTTTTTTTTGCTTCTCCATTTATTGCTATAGTGGTAAAGCATGCCCATATTATATGGGCACGATTTAACACTGTGCCAATCAATGGGTAGTGAGGGTGGTGTCCCCGGGTTGGGTAGTTAGGCCTCTTGGGTGGGTAGCGGGGAAGGGTGGGTTAACCCCTTAATGACTATAACGGTTACTAACCGCTAAGGAGGTAAAGGGTTTAGGGGTCATTACATTGATTTTTTTTATTGTATTGTTGATTCCCAATGCGGTTCAGCTCAGGAGACCCCAAGCTTATGTACACTATTATCAAAATCCCAATAACTATAAAAAAAATCATTACCGTAGCGGCTATCCGCTATGGTAATGAACCAGCTTTAATTTAATTTTTATTAATAATGTGTGGGAGCAGGGGGTCTCCTGAGATGAACCGCATAAACACAACCCACCCACCCCCTGTGCCCCCACATAAAAACATTTAATACATTTTATACACAGGATTGATACCATATGCTAGCGGGGTCCCTCGATGGCCCCACAGAGGTCCCCGGGTTTTCCCCACAGGTTTCTGGGGGCCCTCGTGTGTTCCCTACGGCTCCCCACTCGCCTTCAGTACCAATCCTTTTGCAAAACAAATTGTGGAATACATTGCAATACATTGGGTATCAGGGGAGGGTGGGTTAACCCCTTAATTACTATAGCGGTTATTATTGTATTCTTTCTGGCAATAGAGGACATGGTCCTGCAGTATGCTGATGAGGATGCCCTTCATGATGACAGGGGTAAGTAGAAAAGTGCATTTACTTTATTTATGCTGGAATGCTATTGTTTTATTTAATAATGGGGAAATGAGCTATTATCTGTATAATAGTTATTTTGCCCATTACTGTACTGTATGTGTATGGGGGGGGAGGTTTATTAATTGCAATGTATGCCACATTTATTTTTTTGCAACAGGATTTGGACCGCAGGCCAGGGTGGCCCCGCGGGGCGAATGTGAGGACTCCCAGACACCCGCAGGGACCACCCGAGGGCACCCAGACACCCACAGGGACTACCTGGAGGCCCCCAGACACCCACAGGGACCACCAGAGAGCCCCCAGACACCCACAGGGACCACCCATGGACACTTGTGGGGCCCCCAGGCACCCACGAGGACAATCTGGAGGCCAACAGACACCCACAGGGACCACCTGGAAGCCCATGGACACTCACGGGGATCACCTGGGGACCACTTGAGGACCCCGCCAATCTCTGGTATCAATCCTGTGTATAACAAAATACAATTTTTTTTATGTGGGGGCACAGGGCTGGGTGGGTTGTGTATTGGTGGGTAGTATTGTAATCTTTATTAGGGGCAGAGGGGGTGAGTGAAGGGCCACATACCTGCTTCACTCACCCTCTCTGCCCTCAATAAAACTGCTAGTGTGCCTTAACCCCTTCATTGCCTTCGTGGCTCTCCGCTAAGGTAATGAAGCTGCTTTAATGTAATTTGTGTTAATAGTGTGCGGGAACAGGGGGTCTCCTGAGCTTAACCGCTTTGGTGTATGCCTTAGGGACCCCCTGCTTCCCGAGTTACAAGCCCCGGTATGGGACATTGGGTGCCGGTATTGCCGCCATTTTAAAATCTTCCACGTCACGTGACTGTGGGATTTAAATACTGGAGGAGAATCCGGCACCCCATACCAGGGCCTGTAACTCAGGAAGCAGGGGGTCCCTGAGGATGAAATCAAAGCAGTTCATTACAGGAGAGCCCCTGCTCCTGCATTCTATTAATAAAAATTACATTAAAACAGCTTCATTACCATAGCGGATATCCGCTTCAGTAACAAATTTGTTCAAATTGCGATTTGGGTTTTAAAACTAGTGTATTGTAGCAGGGGGTCTCCAGAGCAGAACCTCATTGATTTGAGGTCCGGGGACCCCCTGCTTCCCGAGATAAAGTCCCCGTTATGGCCTTTAAATGTCCCGCGTTACGTGACCATGGGAATAAAATGCATAGGAGATGCCAGCACCCCATAACGGGGTCTGTATCTCGGGAGCAGGGGGTCTCCGGAACTCAAATCAAGGCGGTTCTGCACCGGAGACCCCTTGCTATAATACACTAGTATTACATTTTATATTAATTATGTTTGATCTCTGGCGAGATTTGCGCAGGGAGAGGCGACTCTCTCTCTCTGCAGCAGAAAGAAATCGCCGGATGAGCCATTTTCAGAAAGGCGATCATCACGTCGCCGGCTACTCACCAGTTTTGCAAATGTTGCTATCACAGGTATTCTGGGCTTTATGCATTCCCCGTGATAGCAACGCTGCAAAAAATGGCGATTTAAACTGGACAGCGATATTTTTTTTCGCCATAGGCTCCATAGTCGGGCGAATAGGCACTGATTTTATCACTGTTTATTGAATAGGCCACTTAGGCCCTTTTGCCCATCCAAGGGCATGCATAGGGAATGGTGTTAGGTGAAAACACACTGGTGACTTCTAACAAGCTGTCAATATTATGCTTAGGAATGAAGGCATGAATTATACTTAACTTCCAATGGGTATATGAAAATGCTAAAAGCATGAGAATTGATGGCAAGGATATGAAAAAGAAGAAACGTTTCACATGGCACAATAACGTATAAAAGAACAAAAAAGAGACTTGTGAAATCTCACTCATGGATTAGCCCGTTAAAATGCGTGTTGCATAACAAATGCGGATAAGTGATGTTCTTGATATCTTGGTAGGGAGTGTCTTTAGGCATCCGTGTGTAGCGCCGAGCCGGTGCTGGGAGTGCTGAGGTACTGGTTACTTCCTGGTTCATGTCCAGACTCCGCTCCGCGCTCTGACGTAATGCCGTGATGACGTGTCCCATGTCGGCGCCGTCCAAACCCTCTCCACAAGCAGGCTCTATTCCCCACTCTTCTCCACAGCTTGATCACCTCTGATGTTAGCACTTCTAGTGGCAATCACCCTACACATTTCATGAGTAACTACCCACTTCCTCAGGGGTACAATGTCCATAATGTCCTTAATTACATATCAATTAAAATTCAAATTATGAAACCTTATTTAATGGTACATTTCCAGGGTATAATAATAATTATTATAATATTTTTTTAATTACAAAAACCTCAAACCATGCATTATTTATTTTATTACTGCAACCTATGTGAAGCCGTGCACTTTAGCCTATATATATATATATATATATATATATATGTAAACACAGAAAAAGAAAAAGAAACCTCTTGAAAAGCACTCAGACAAATAATGCAAATAATAATAACAATTTTATTAAATCAAAATATGAAGGAAAACAAAAAACAGCTGACTGGAACCCTGCCTAACTAGACTCAATAAATTGACATGGGACAAAAGAAATAATAATAAATAACCCAAGAAAACTAAGCTATCATAAAAAACAAAACATATAATGAACAAAACCTAAAAAAATGGAACCACTATGGGAACAAAGTGCCCACAGTGATCCACAACCGGCCGGTCATATAAAAGAGATAATGAACAATACACCTATTAGAGATAAAAAAGAAAAAAAACCTCTAATGGAAAGAAATAAACAGAAAGTGGATAAATATAACAAGCATGCTATACTAGTGTATGGGGCACTGTAATATAAGGACTTATAGACATAAAGCTATAAATGTAGCACATGACAACAGACATTCAAGGTACTTCAGTGGCCCAAACACAAAAGATCAATGGGAACATGTACTGTACAGGAGAAAGACCCATATACTGCAAAACAGTATAATAACTGCAGGATAACAGTAGTA